>NC_084748.1:40235305-40252805 GCF_033978785.1 Entelurus aequoreus | reverse complement strand
ATGAGCATATATTAATGCAGTATGAAGAAGAATGTTTTAATGTAGACACGTACAATCATCATACCGGTGTGATTATATGCATCAAGTGTTCATTGAAGGCTAAGGCAAAATATAGAGATATATATCGTGTATCGTGACATGGCCTAAAAATATTGAGATATTAAAAAGACGCCATATCGCCCAGCCCTACAGTTAACCTACATTTCTTGGTTTTCTGACATAGACTTGTTTCTTCAGCATTGTCCACATGTTTAAGTCAGGACTTTGGGAAGGCAATTCTAAAACCTTAATTCTAGCCTGATTTAGCCATTCCTTTACCACTTTTGACGTGTGTTTGGGGTCATTGTCCTGTTGGAACACCCAACTGCGCCCAAGACCCAACCTCCGGGCTGATGATTTTAGGTTGTCCTGAAGAATTTGGAGGTAATCCTCCTTTTTCATTGTCCCATTTACTCTCTGTAAAGCACCAGTTCCATTGGCAGCAAAACAAGCCCAGAGCATAATACTACCACCACCATGCTTAACGGTGGGAATGGTGTTCCTTGGGTTTAAAGGCCTCACCTTTTGTCCTCCAAACATATTGCTGGGTATTGTGGCCAAACAGCTAAATTTTTGTTTCATCTGACCACAGAAATTTCCTCCAGAAGGTCTTTTCTTTGTCCATGTGATGTCAAATGAAACAAAAATTAAGCTGTTTGGCCACAATACCCAACAAATTTAGCTGAACTGCACCGATTTGGTCAAGAGGAGTGGTCAAAAAGTCAACCAGAAGCTTGCCAGAAGCTTGTGGATGGCTACCAAAAGCGCCTTATTGCAGTGAAACTTGCCAAGGGACATGTAACCAAATAATAACATTGTGCATACTTTTGATCCAGCAGATTTGCTCACATTTTCAGTAGACCCATAATAAATTCATAAAAGAACCAAACTTCATGAATGTTTTTTCTGTGACCAACAAGTATGTGCTCCAATTACTCTATCACAAAAAAATAAGAGTTGTAGAAATGATTGGAAACTCAAGACAGCCATGACATTATGTTCTTTACAAGTGACCACGACTGTTCATTAGTTTCAGGGTTTAATGTTTTTTAGACAAAAATCTAAGTCTATTGGTGTCAAGACTAGGACTATGGGTTGTTTGTTTTCCTGAGATGCAAGTAAAGTTGGAGCGGGCAATGCGTGAAGGTAAGTACATATTTATTTAAACACTAACAAACTACAAAAAAAGGAAGCAAACAAAAGGCGCGCACAATGGCGGAGAACAAACTTGACTAATGAAACAAAAGACTAGCACAAAGGCAATTAACTATGAACATGAAACAAAAACACTTACAGTGGCATGGCATGAAGCATGAACTACAGTAAACAGGAATCTCATGGGTAGCAGAGGTATTGTCGCCAGGCTGACTTCCTGACAACAATGGGCTTAAATAATATAGACATGATCGACAACAGGTGCGCGAGTGCAAAACGTGAAACAGGCGAAACTAATGGTTGCTATGGTGACAAAACAAACAAGAGTGTACAAAGAGTCCAAAAACAAAACCGAACATAACTAAAACAAAACATGATCACACAGACATGACAATTGGATTATTAGAAGATTGGAGTGGACTAACTCATCGTCTTTTGTGTTTCTGCTGTATCTTCTCAGGGGGAGCCACGAACACCTATGAGAGCACAAGGGAGATACCGAACTGTACGAGCGTGTGAAGCTTTCTCATGTCCGGGGAGGGGGGGGTCTCTCTTTCAGTTGTGTAATTCTCAACACAACTCCTGTTAATAGTTTTTCTAAGGGGTCCCCATTTTTACAGCTGTGCATGGATGTTGTGCGACACAAACATCCATGCAGCAAACCAACGTATTCCATGAGATTATTATAAATACAGACAGAATCTAGTGTTTTGTGGGTGTATCAGCTATGTAACAGTTATCAGGTTGGCAAACTGTTTGCTTTAAAAATAATTTCTGTTTTTTAAACGAGGAATATTGCTTGAATATAGAGTGCAGCGCTATCACGTGTCCTGTATATATTGTAGCTTTGTAAAAGCTCCTACTCTTGAGTGACATAGCAAAGAAAGATCAACGGTCTGGTTCTTATTGTGTGTTTTGAAAAAAAAAAAAAAAAGAAGAAGCAACATCCGCTTTACTGTAAAATGGATCATTGACTGGTGCATGTTCCAACCGAGCATTCAATTTATGTTTTGTAAATACGGAACTACTGTAAATAGTTATTTTCATAGTCCGTCCAGAAGCCCCCACTGATCTATTTCAAGACTCTTCATCCGCAGTGGGTTGACATGCATATCTTAGAACTGTTTCTATCATTGACAATTTGTTAGCATATTGCACATTTTACAAAACCTCGATGTTTCTGGAAATAAATGTAAAGGAACAAAATGTACCATGTTAACTTTTCATTATACATTAGAACAGTGGTTCTTAACCTTGTTGGAGGTACCGAACCCCACCAGTTTCATATGCCCATTCACCGAACCCTTCTTTAGTGAAAAATAAATAGTTGTTTTTTTTTCAAATTCAAGACAAAGTTCAAAGAACAAAACCAACACAGTGCATGAACTCACAACAAATTACACACCTGAAAACCAGTGTGACTTCTGCTGTTGCCGTATCCATAATACGCCGATAGGGAGAAGTTTGTATTTACACGATGAGTCGGGTGTGTCTTGACCTCCGCGGCGGATGCCCCACCGAACCCCTGAGGCAGACTCACCGAACCCCTAGGGTTCGATCGAACCCAGGTTAAGAACCACTGCATTAGAATGTGTCAAGACTCAGGTCTTCAGAAATGGTGCTTTTGCTTGTCCCTCTTTACAAAGACAATGGCCAAAGTGCACCAAAATAGTGAACGTTATTTGTTTCCTTTTACGTTGCATTTTACCTTTGAAGGACAACCCAGTTCTACTTGCAAGTTCAATGGCACCATTACGAGAGAAGAACTCAGATTGAAACATTATATTCTGAAGAGCGAGCACACCGTATTTCATTCTTGTGTTGCACGACATTCTACTCACACAATGCAATATTTGTCTGACTAGGGAAACATATAGTCTGGTACAAAGCTCTAACAACCTAAAGTCCTGAATTCAGGCGGTGATCCGGAACAGAATGTAATCACTTTGCTCCTTATGCCATATCTAACATTTTCTGAAAGTTTGACCTTTTGAGCTATTTAAAGTAACATAGATTGGTACCTCAATAGTCCACAATCATTATGAGAGACATGAAGACGTATGGATTTTTTTTTTTTTTTTTAATGCGTTCTAAAATAAGTCTTCTGACAGCGGATCCACTGGAAACTCCACTATTTCGCCCATAAAATCCAATAAATAAACATTCAAAATACTCTTTTACAAAACCCAAAACCAGTGAAGTTGGCAAGTAAATAAAAACAGAATACAATGATTTGCAAATCCTTTTCAACTTATATTCAATTGAATAGACTGCAAAGACAAGATATTTAATGTTCGAACTGAGAAACTTAGTTTTTTTTGCAAATAGTCATTAACTTAGAATTTAATGGCAGCAACACCACTTGTTACCACTGTGTTACATGGCCTTTCCTTTTAACAACGCTCAGTAAACGTTTGGGAACTGAGGAGACCAATTGTTTAAGCTTTTCAGGTGGAATTCTTTCCCATTCTTGCTTGATGTACAGCTTAAGTTGTTCAACAGTCCGGGGGTCTCCGTTGTGGTATTTTAGGCTTCATAATGCGCCACACATTTTCAATGGGAGACAGGTCTGGACTACAGGCAGGCCAGTCTACTACCCGCACTCTTTTACTATGAAGCCACGTTGATGTAACACGTGGCTTGGCATTGTCTTGCTGAAATAAGCAGGGGCGTCCTTGGTAACGTTGCTTGGATGGCAACATATGTTGCTCCAAAACCTGTATGTACCTTTCAGCATTAATGGCGCCTTCACAGATGTGTAAGTTACCCATGTCTTGGGCACTAATACACCCCCATACCACCACAGATGCTGGCTTTTTAACTTTGCGCCTATAACAATCCGGATGGTTCTTTTCCTCTTTGGTCCGGAGGACACGACGTCCACAGTTTCCAAAAACTATTTGAAATGTGGACTCGTCAGACCACAGAACACTTTTCCACTTTGCATCAGTCCATCTTGGATGAGCTCAGGCCCAGCGAAGCCGACAGCTTTTCTGGGTGTTGTTGATAAATGGCTTTCGCTTTGCATAGTAGAGTTTTAACTTACACTTACAGATATAGCGACCAACCGTAGTTACTGATAGTGGTTTTATGAAGTGTTCTTGAGCCCATGCGGTGATATCCTTTACACACTGATGTCGATTTTTGATGCAGTACCGCCTGAGGGATCGAAGATCACGGGCATTGCCGCTTACGTGCAGTGATTTCTCCAGGTTCTCTTAAACTTTTGATGATATTACGGACCGTAGATGGTTAAATTCCTTAATTCCTTGCAATAGCTGGTTGAGAAATGTTGTTCTTAAACTGTTCGACAATTTCTTCATGCATTTGTTTACTTTGTGAACAAATGCCCCATCGCCCCATCCTTGTTTGTGAATGACTGAGCATTTCATGGAAGCTGCTTTTATACCCAATCATGAGACCCACCTGTTCCCAATTAGCCTGTTCACCTGTGGGATGTTTCAAATAAGTGTGTGATGAGCATTCCTCAACTTTCTCAGTCTTTTTTGCCACGTGTGCCAGCTTTTTTTAAACATGTTGCAGGCATCAAATTCCAAATGAGCCAAATTTTTGCAAAAAATAACAACGTTTTCCAGTTCGAACATTAAATATCTTGTCTTTGCGGTCTATTGAATTGAAAATAGGTTGAAAATGATTTGCAAATCATCGTATTCTGTTTTTATTTACACTTTACACAACGTGCCAACTTCACTTGTTTCTGGGTCATTTCGTGACTTAAATATTAACCAAGTATTAGTGATATTGTTATTATAAGCTGTAACGCAGAATAACTATTTATAGCGGCGCCGTGATTACCGTGTGTCCCTATGTTTACATCGAGTGGTCTGCTCCTTTCTCGCTTCCTTGCTCCCTGTAAATGTATTCTAGATCATAAATAATGCATGTCTCCTGGACAGAAGAAGTCTGAGTAGGTATTCCGACAAGTTGGTACACTTATACAGCCATTTAGGACCCAAAAATGGCCATAACGACACAAAAAGACGCTTGGTCTACATTTCAATGGGAAAATACGAACATCCCAGCAGTCAGCATCCTAATGACAGCAGACCTTATACAGTAAGTGATGTTTTATTATGTTTTTGGGCCTTCATGAAGTCTGCAGTGAGTAATAATCAGTGATGAAGAAAATGGGTAAACGCTGTGATGCGTGTTTTTAAATGAATGCTACGCGTATGCTTAAAATTAGCAAAATACTTTAATAATAAATGTTATTATAAATGTGCCCGTTACTACTTTACATACATATATACTTATAGCATGTATATAAAACCTTAATGGAGGTGTTTGGATGGTTTTTTTTAGGGCTTTGTAAGCGAAATTGTGCAGCTCCCATAGGCTCCATTGTAAGTGGACTTTTGATCGCATTTATTCAATATTTACATTGCAAAAAAAATAACATCCGTCATCATGTCTTTCATAATGATTGTGAAGGAATGGCAACTTTCCACAAAAAAGTGCAGTTCCTCTTTAAGATAAAAATTTGATTTGAATTGCGATCACAATTTAAGCTACGTGTTTCCGAGCCACATTGAATGCCGCAAGATCCCCCCAAAAAACATCCGGTCTTACTTGCTAGCATTAACTTATAGCACATGTGTCTAAAGTGCTGCCCAGGGGCCAATTTCGGACTGCGGCTAGTTTTTATTGGCCCTCTGCAGATTGTAAAAATTTAATTGATCCCTTTTTATTGAGATGTTATTAGTAATTAGGGTTGCAAAGGGGTGGAATGTTCTGGAAACTTTCCGGAAATTTACCACGGGAAGTTAAGCTCGGGAAGTTTGGAAATATTAAACATTTTTTGGTTATTCAAAGTTGGACACCGTCCATGGGAATTAATGGGAATTAATGGGGAATTAACAGGAAATTTGGGGTCATTTATAGTAACCATCACATACACACCTAAATATAAACATTGTGTGGTCATAATAAGCAGACATGCATGCAAACATTTGTAATACAAATTTTATTTTGTGAGCAGAACTTCATCAAACATCAATGTTGATTGAATAAAATAAATGATGCCCCCCACCCAAAAAGTCCCATTCAAAATGTAAAATGAAAGCATTTAGTTAAGCTTCTCAAGCCTCTGTTTTTTCATTTATTCCTGTAAAACACTAATGCAATGCCCCACACAGATATAAATATTCAGCTAAACAATTGGAGTAGTCTTTAAAAATATTTTACTGATGGACAAATGAATAGAAATAGGCTAGATGAATAAATGTACACTCAATCAGCATGCTAAATCAAACTATAACCTACATTCTTGTATGACAACAGAATGGCTAGCAGAATCAATCAATCAATCAATGTTTATTTATATAGCCCTAAAGAAGGCAGAGGAAACTACACGTTTTGATTTAGTATTTAGCATGCTGGGAATTATCTGTGCATGTGATGGAAGAATGCTCTGCACATGTGATGGAGGAATGCACAGTGCAGGGTTGAAAATTCTACTGAATTTGCAAAAAATCAGGTTGTTTTAGCTAATAATCATGCTGCAAGATCTAGCATGTTGCATTCAATGTTTATTCCCATTAATTTCCCATTAATTCCCGTTAATTCCCATGGAAAGTTTCCAACTTTGAATATTCCCGGAATTTTGCAACCCTATTAGTAATGCAGTCAAACTATATATTTTCAAAATAACTTATATTGCACTTTTGAGTAGGGATTAATCATGATTAATCAGAAGTAATACTACAGTAATTGTATTAACTTGACTGTATAATCTCAATTAACTTGAACATTTTGATGAATTAAAAAACCATATATTGCAAGAACAGATAGAAGGTAAAGGAGGAAAATAAATGGTATGATCAATCCGCATATATACAATATGTGGTTAATGCAATATTTTTTGATTGTGTGATTGTGATGCATGAGTTATCTCCTTATTTTTGACAGCCCTAGTTATTAGACTACGCACATTTTCACCTGTTTTACCTTTTTTTTTTTAACCATTTCTCACCTATAACACAAAACTAACGTGGGTGTTTTGCTCAGCCAGCTTTGTTTGGAATGCTTTTGGCATCTTTGACATACAAAATGTATCAAAGTGGCCCCCGCATCCTTCGCTTTTACTGAATGTGGCCCTCTATGGACAAAGTTTGGACACCTTAGGCTTATAGCTAGAGATCGAAATACCTTTGTTTTCCAAACCTTTAGCTGCAGTCCAGCTTCCACAACCTCCTCCTTCAGCTCGCCTTGATGTGCTCGCCTGAAACTGCTCCAGGTGTCCTGTGGTCTCTGTTGCACGGCTGCGCTACGAAAGGGAATACATTAATTTCAATTAATTTCCATGGGCAGTTGTGGTCAAAAGTTGACATACACTTGTAAAGAACATAATGTCATGGCTGTCTTGAGTTTCCAATAATTTCTACAACTCAGAACCACAGAACTTTCCTCCAGAATGTCTGGTCTTTGTCCATATGAAAATTGAGCTGTTTGGGCACAATACCCAGCAATATGTTTGGAGGAGAAAAGGTGAGGCCTTTAATCCCAGGAACACCAGGTCTACCGTCAAGCATGGTGGTGGTTGTATTATGCTCTGGGCCTGTTTTGCTGCCAATGGAACTGGTGCTTTACAGAGAGTAAATGGGACAATGAAAAAGGAGGATTACCTCCAAATACTTCAGGACGACCTAAATTTATCACCCCGGAGGTTGGGTCTTGGGCACAGTTGGGTGTTCCAACTGTTATGTTTACAGAGTGGAGATAACGGCAAAGACACCAGGGGGAAGTTTAGCTCTATGTATTTTATCATATATATTACCATATATATAATAATCAAACAATAATAATAACTACAGAAATGGAGTGTGAATTAATATCCAGAAGGGGTGTATGCTGGAAGACTATGTGTATGAATAATTAGCTGTTGAGTCTTACCAAATGTTGAAACGAGGAGAAGGAACAAGGCAGTCAGATGATCCAGGGCAGGGGAAAAGTGACAAGGTCCGTGTCCAGGCGAGTGTCGAGGATCGAGGAAGGCGGTCCAAAGTTTTTATTTCTTTACACTTCTCCCTTCATTCAGGATTGTAAGACTGAAAACATAAACATAAAAATACAATGTTTATTGTGTATTTTACATACAAAATCCAAAACCATTGTGTAACGTTGTGTAAATCGTAAATAAAAACAGAATACAATGTTTTGCAAATCCTTTTCAACCTATATTCAATTGAATAGACTGCAAAGACAACGTATTCAGTGTTCAACTGAGAAACTTTTTTTTTTTTTCAAATAATTATTAACTTAGAATTTAACACATTGCAAAAAAGTTGGCAAAGGGGCATTTTTACTACTGTGTTACAGCTAGTGGCGTTTCTGGGTGTTGTTGATAAATAGCTTCTGATTTGCATAGTAGAGTTTTAACTTGCACTTACAGATGTAGCGACAAAGTGTAGTTACTGACAGTGGTTTTCTGAAGTGTTCCTGAGTCCATGTGGTGATATCTTTTACACACTGATGTCTCTTTTTGATGCAGTACCGCCTAAGGGATCAAAGGTCCATAATATCATCGCTTACGTGCAGTGATTTCTCCAGATTCTCTGAACCTTTTGATGATATTACGGACCGTAGATGGTGAAATCCCTGAATTCCTTGCAATATAGCTGGTTGAGAAATGTTTTTAAACTGCCGCATTTGTTGACAAAGTGGTGACCCTCGCCGCATCCTTGTTTGTGAATGACTGAGCATTTCATGGAAGCTGCTTTTATACCCAATCATGGCACCCACCTGTTCCCAATTAGCCTGTTCACCCGTTCCAAATAAGTGTTCCACTTTCCCAGTCTTTTTTTGCCACTTGTGCCAGCTTTTTTGAAACATGTTGCATGCATCGAACTCCAAATGAGCTAATATTTACAACAAAAAAAATAAGCTTCTCAGTTCCAACATTACATATCTTGTCTTTGCAGTCTATTCAATTGAATACACGTTAAAAAGGATTCGCAAATCATTGTATTCTGTTTTTATTTACCATTTACACAACGTGCCAACTTCACTGGTTTTAGGTTTTGTAAATAAAATAGGTTTAGTGTCAATAAATTCACACGATAAACTACAAATGTTTACACATGAAGAAATTACACAACATTCACACACCAAACATTGTATGCAACTTATGACTATTAGCGTTGTCGCCGTCTACCGGTCAATCAAAGACATCACTAAGTCTGCAATTTCAAACAAAATATCTCCATGCAAAAATGATATCTACTTACAAAGATTTGACGTGATTACGCTTAAACGCTTGGATTTCTACCATTGTTGCTGCTTGTCTGGGTCAATAAGTCCGCCAAAATAAAATGACTCGCGCTCTTATTACAGTAGGACATTCATACTTTGTTGTCCAGTCGTTGTTAAGTTCGATTTTTGCAATATATTTGGAATTTTTTTTTTTTTCTCCAATTGCTATTGTGACATCCAGTGGACACCTTTAGAACAGCAGTTTCTTTCACTCGAAAATTTCAGCGCAATTTTTACACTTAGCAAACCCATGCCGCGGGCCGGACAAAAAAACCCGTTGGCGGGCCTGATCTGGCCCGCGGGCCAAACGTTTGACACCCCTCTTCCAGCTTGAATAAAAACAAGCGGCCCAGGCAACAAAAGGAGTGGCTCATTATTTGTAATGGGTAGAGACATACATTTTTAGAGATACAGTAGGAAGGGGATTCATTTGGCCCCATTCGTGGCGGTTTACCCGACACATGAAACGCGACAAATTGGTGGGGCGCTGAATATTTTCAAAAAGTGTGTTTTGTGGCAGTTCCAACTTTGGCCGCAGCATCGAATGCTATGTAGTGTGGCGCTTTCCGTCATTTTCAGCAGAACGCGAGATCCACCCAAGAGTGGGGCCATGCTAATCCCTTCCATACTGCATCTTTAGAAGTTTGCACATCATCCACATTCCTTTTGTCAATTTTTTTTTTAATTGTATTTATTTTTATTTATTTATTTGGTCCTGTCCAGCTTCTCAGGCAAATCATATAGTTCAGTGGTCCCCAACCTTTTTGGAGCTGCGGATCGGTCAACGCTTGAAAATGTATCCCGCGGACCGGGGGTGAGGGGGGATTTTTTTTTTTTTTTTTTTTTTTTTTTTTTTCATCAAGAAATACAATCATGTGTGCTTACAGACTGTATCCCTGCAGACTGTATTGATCTATATTGATATGTAATGTATATATTGTGTTTTTTATGTTGATTTAATCAAAAACATTTTTTATTTTTTTTATTTTTATTTTTTATTGGTGGTTGGGGACCACTGATATAGTAGATGTAGATGCCCATATTGGCTGTTCAGATTTACTTTACAAAAGAGAAGTGTGGAATACTTCTCTTGTTGCCTTATTTGTATTTGATTTTATTAAATGTATTTATATTATCATTTGGTGCAGTCGGGCCGGAGCAGGAGGGGATAGAAAGAGAAAAAAAAGGAAGACAGACGGGGAAATTGTGGGGACAAGAGGGGGATAAGGCAGAGAGACCAGAACAAGAACAGCAAACAGAACAATAATAACAACAACAACAATAGAGTAGGGCTGCAACTAACGATTAATTTGATAATCGATTAATCTGTCGATTATTACTTTGATTAATCGATTAATAATCGGATAAAAGAGACCAACTACATTTATATCCTTTCCAGTATTTTATTGAAAAAAAACAGCATACTGGCACCATACTTATTATGATTATTGTTTCTCAGCTGTTTGTACATGTTGCAGTTTATAAATAAAGGTTTATAAAAAAAATACAAAAATGTAAAAAATGTTTTAAAATAAATAAATTGCCTCTGCGCATGCGCATAGCATAGATCCAACGTATCGAATGGCTAAATTAATCGCCAACTATTCGTATAATCGATTAGTTGTTGCAGCCCTACAATAGAGCAACATCAACAAATAGGATATGTAAAATATAATAGTAAAAGTGATAGCAAAGAAGCAGTTAGTGAAATAAATAATAATACAGAAATGACAATGAGCATTATTACACTACAAATGGAGCAATACAAATACCAATAGAAATAGCGCTATTGATAATGAATTATACCAATAATTTACATCTACTATCAACAATACAGTTGCTCAAATGCAACAATACATATGTAATAATAACTAGAAATACAAAGGAAAGCGGAAAAATGGAGGAGAAGAAAGAGAAGAAAGCTATTTTAACCTTGTAGATTGTTATAGTGACAATAGGTTAGGCTTTGTCAGTGTGCCATGTGTTACCCAGTTATCACTATTACCTGCAATGTTAGCCGAGGCTGCTAACATAGCAGGTAATAGAGATTCACCATTAAAGACCTCTCAGTTGACGGTGATAATGACATACTGTAACTAGAGATGCCCGATAATATCGGACTGCCGATATTATCGGCTGATAAATGCTTTAAAATGTAATATCGGAAATTATCGGTATTGGTTTCAAAAAGTAAAATGTATGACTTTTTAAAACGCCGCTGTACGGAGTGGTACACGGACGTAGGGAGAAGTACAGAGCAGTTGGGTCTCCCGGTCATACTTGCCAACCCTCCCGATTTTCCCAAGAGACTCCCGAATTTCAGTGCCCCTCCTGAAAATCAACCAACCATTCTCCCGAATTTCTCCCGGGGAGAAAACAATATTGGGGACGTGCCTTAAAGGCACTGCCTTTGCGTGCCGCCCCAATCACATAATATCTACGGCTTTTCACACACACAAGTGAATGCAAGGCATAATTGGTCAACAGCAATACAGGTCACACTGAGGGTGGACGTATAAACAACTTTAACACTGTTACAAATATGCGCCACACTGTGAACCCACACCAAACAAGAATGACAAACACATTTCGGGAGAACATCCGCACCGTAACACAACAGAACAAATACCCAGAACCCCTTGCAGCACTAACTCTTCCGGGACGCTAAAATATACACCCCCCGCCCACCTCAACCTCCTCATGCTATCTCAGTGAGAGCATGTCCCAAATTCCAAGCTGCTGTTTTGAGGCATGTTAAAAAATAATGCACTTTGTGACTTCAATAATAAATATGGCAGTGTCATGTTGGCATTTTTTTCCATAACTTGAGTTGATTTATTTTGGAAACCTTGTTACATTGTTTAATGCATCCAGCGGGGCATCACAACAAAATTAGGCATAAAAATGTGTTAATTCCACGACTGTATATATCGGTATCGGTTGATATCGGAATCGGTAATTAAGAGTTGGACAATATCGGATATCGGCAGAAAAGCCATTATCGGACATCTCTAACTGTAACTGAAGTTTTATAGTGTAGTATAAAAAACATGATACTGTAGCTTTTGAGCCATCGGTGTGACATAAAAGTAAGATGATGAAAACACAAAACACTGCAATCATTTGTACATATTTGGTAATATGTTATAACATATTTGTTTACATGAATTACCTATTTATTCCTTTTTATCTAACCATAGCTTAGTATTTTTTATTTTTTTTTGCGGTTTAGGTTTTGCTCAGTATAGCTTCTAATTCCTCAAGTATTCTGAATGCAGCGACTATTATTGGTATCAAATATGAAAGCGCGTCATGTGTCGATACATTATAGTGGTTATCATCAACTGGGTTGTCAATCAATCATCCCAGGTGTCAGAATCTGAATCTTTTTTTTTTTTTTTTTTTTCACCAATCAGAATTATTGTTATTCATGTCCACACTTAAATGGTGATGCCACATATAAATAAATAATTTAAAAAAAGAATTGTGTCATGCTGATGTACGATTGTCATCATTACTGTGATGAACCGATCATGGTGGGATGAAGTGAATTGTTTTGCTTTGTATTTGCTGTGGTTCTTGCTCTTATAAGCGGAAGGCAAAAGCAATGTGATGTTTTTATTAGTGCCCCAAAATCATTTTCAGTGCATGCACCATCTGTATTATTGTATTTTCTTTCTCTTAAGGTTGATATTTCTACGATAAAGACATGTCATTTTCAAATTGTTTCAAATAAATGTATTTTTGTATATCATCACATGAACTGTTCTGGCGACTATTCTTTTGACAAATCAATCAATCAATCAATCAATGTTTATTTATATAGCCCTAAATCACAAGTGTCTCAAAGGGCTGTACAAGCCACAACGACATCCTCGGTACAGAGCCCACATACGGGCAAGGAAAACTCATCCCAGTGGGACGTCAATGTGAATGACTATGAGAAACCTTGGAGAGGACCGCATATGTGGGTAACCCCCCCCCCCCTCTAGGGGAGACCGAAAGCAATGGATGTCGAGTGGGTCTGACATAATATTGTGAAAGTCCAACACATCAGCGAAAGACCAGTCCATAGTGGGGCCAGCAGGAACCATCCCGAGCGGAGACGGGTCAGCAGCGTAGAGATATCCCCATCCGATGCACAGGCTAGCGGTCCACCCCGGGTTGGGAGCAGAGTAGAAAAGAAAAGAATAGAAACGGCAGATCTACTGGTCTAAAAAGGGAGTTTATTTAAAGGCTAGAGTATACAAATGAGTTTTAAGATGAGACTTAAATGCTTCTACTGAGGTAGCATCTCTAACTTTTACCGGGAGGGCATTCCATAGTATTGGAGCCCGAATAGAAAACCCTCTATAGCCCGCAGACTTTTTTTGGGCTCTGGGAATCACTAATAAGCCGGAGTTCTTTGAACGCAGATTTCTTGCCGGGACATATGGTACAATACAATCGGCAAGGTAGGCAGGAGCTTGACCGTGTAGTATTTTATACGTAAGTAGTAAAACCTTAAAGTCGCATCTTAGGTGCACAGGAAGCCAGTGCAAGTGAGCCAGTATAGGCGTAATATGATCAAACTTTCTTGTTTTTGTCAAAAGTCTAGCAGCCGCATTTTGTACCATCTGTAATCTTTTAATGCTAGACATAGGGAGACCCGAAAATAATACGTTACAGTAATCGAGACGAGATGTAACGAACGCATGGATAATGATCTCAGCATCGCTTGTGGACAAAATGGAACGAATTTTAGCGATATTACGGAAATGAAAGAAGGCCGTTTTAGTAACACTCTTAATGTGTGACTCAAACGAGAGAGTTGGGTCGAAGATAATACCCAGATTCTTTACCGAGTCGCCTTGTTTAATTGTTTGGTTGTCAAATGTTAAGGTGGTATTATTAAATAGATGTCGGTGTTGAGCAGGACCGATAATCAGCATTTCCGTTTTCTTAGCGTTGAGTTGCAAAAAGCTAGCGGACATCCATTGTTTAATTTCATTAAGACACGCCTCCAGCTGACTACAATCCGGCGTGTTGGTCAGCTTTAGGGTCATGTAGAGTTGAGTGTCATCAGCATAACAGTGAAAGCTAACACCGTATTTGCGTATGATGTCACCAAGCGGCAGCATGTAAATACTAAAGAGTGCAGGGCCAAGAACCGAACCCTGGGGAACTCCGCACGTTACCTTAACATAGTCCGAGTTCACATTGTTATGGGAGACACACTGCATCCTGTCAGTAAGATAAGAGTTAAACCAAGACAAGGCTAAGTCTGACATCCCAATACGCGTTTTGATACGCTCTAATAAAATATTATGATCAACAGTATTGAAAGCGGCGCTAAGATCAAGAAGCAGCAACATAGATGACGCATCAGAATCCATCGTTAGCAATAGATCATTAGTCATTTTTGCGAGGGCTGTCTCCGTAGAGTGATTTGCCCTGAAACCGGATTGAAAAGGTTCACAGAGATTGTTAGACGCTAAGTGTTCATTTAGCTGCTGTGCGACAATTTTTTCGAGGATTTTCGAGATAGACGGAAGGTGGGACACCGGCCGGTAGTTTACCATGAGGTCAGGATCGAGGTTAGGTCTTTTGAGTAGAGGATGAATAACCGCTTTTTTGAATGCTAGGGGAACAGTGCCAGAGGAAAGTGATAAGTTTATAATATTTAACACTGATGGACCTAATAATACAAAAAGCTCCTTGATAAGTTTCCCAGGAATTGGGTCAAGTAAACATGTTGTTTGTTTTGTCCCATTTACACATTTTAACAATTCCTCCAATGTTATTTAATCAAAGAGAG
Source organism: Entelurus aequoreus (assembly GCF_033978785.1). NCBI lineage: Eukaryota > Metazoa > Chordata > Actinopteri > Syngnathiformes > Syngnathidae > Entelurus > Entelurus aequoreus. The sequence goes on along the minus strand of NC_084748.1, from coordinate 40,237,543 downwards.
AGAAACTATTTTGGAGGGCAGTGTCCGTCGTATATACAGTCGTATTTGTGTTAATAGAACCCAGTTGTAGCTGAGATGCATTGTCTTTCATCTCTTTTCTAATGACTTCAATTTTCTTATTAAAGAAATTCATAAAGTCATCTGCTGAGTGGGTGGAGCTACTCGGAGGAGTCCCTTGTTGGGTTAGCGATGCTACCGTACTAAACAAAAATGTAGGATCATTTTTGTTGAGGTGGATGAGATTTGAGTAATATTTAGCTTTAGCTGAGGTAAGCATGCATTTATAAGTTATTAAACTATCACTCCATGCTTGATGGAAAACCTCAAGTTTAGTCGCACGCCATTTGCGTTCCAGCTTTCTACATGATAATTTCTGGGCTTTAGTTTCTTCTGTAAACCATGGGTCACGCCTTTTAGGGGCCCTTTTTAGCTTTAGCGGTGCTACACTATCAATGGTTTCGCGCAGGGCGTCGTTAAAGTTGTTAGTGAGGTTATCAATAGAGCCCACATAATTTGGGAATGGTGCCATTACCGAAGGCAGTAGGTCAGTAAGAGTCGTCATTGTGGCAGCATTAATGTTGCGGCTGCTATAGTTATTATTATTATTATTATTAGTTTGTTGACAATGAGTCAGAACTTCGAATTTTATAAGGTAATGATCGGACATTACTTTAGTGTACGGGAGTATCGTAACTTTAGAGGTGGTGACACCCCTGACAAGCACTAGATCTATCGTATTACCGTTGCGATGCGTGGGTTCATTTATTATTTGTGTAAGACCACAGCTATCAATTATAGTCTGGAGCGCCACGCATGGTGGGTCCGATGGGGTATTCATATGGATATTAAAGTCCCCCATTATGATTATATTGTCGGCGTGCGTCACTAGATCAGCAACAAACTCTGAGAATTCACTGATGAAGTCCGAATAGGGCCCAGGGGGGGCGGTAGATAACAGCCAGGTGGAGAGGCAGCGGTGTGACAAACCTCATAGTGAGCACCTCAAACGAGTTATATTTATTATTTAGGTTAGGTATAAAATTATAGTTTTCATTGTATATTAGTGCGACACCCCCTCCCCTTTTAAGAGGACGGGCAACATGTGCATTCGTATAGTTAGGAGAAGATGCCTCATTTAGCGCAAAAAAATCGTCTGGTTTGAGCCAGGTCTCGGCGAGACCAACGACGTCAAGTTTGTTGTCTCTAATGACCTCATTAACTAATAACGTTTTGGAAGATAATGATCTTATGTTTAAAAAGCCCATATTATAGGTAGTGGGCTGTTTTGAGGATTGTTTGTTGAAATTATGGGAAGTAGCAATATTAATAATGTTGCTTTTATTATGCGTAGTGAACTTTAAATAGTTTCAACCATATCTAGGAATTGATACGATGGGAATTTTCAGATTGTTTGCTTGATGCTGCGATAAACTGAACGCATCATAGTTAGCCACCTCAGTACAATGTGACACGGTCACAAAAGAAAAAACATTATGTGAGTTGTGTTTTATTCTAAGAGAATTGCTATGTGTGCAGGGATTATCCAGCCTGGCGCTGGCTAGTTCTAGTTTAAATGACTTCTTACCCAGACACTCCACGCTTCTTTGGTGATTAGCCTTTGTTGTTAGCCCCGCTCGGCATCCCCGCTTCTGCTTCCGCTCACACCGCTTACGTCGCCTCCATTGACGGTCTCCGCTAGTACTTGACTCCGCTGCTACAAAGGCCGCTCGATGTAGCCCGCGAAGTATTCCCATGCTAGCGAGGAGGTCCACCGTACATGCATCTTTCAGTCTATAACGACCCGATCCATCCACATCCAGAATTGTCTGTCGGTCGTATGTGATCACAGAGTGTTCACATTTTGGGCCAGCCATGAAATTGACAGAAATGACGGGTGTTTTTTGCCAAATCGCTCTACATTCCCAAGAGCGTCTTCAAGCTGCTGCATTTCAATGCGCCGCCATTTTGTCGAAAAACAAATGAATAATGCGATATTCCGTATCGTGTTTGCTAAAATTGGTATTATAATCACTAACATTAAGGACCTACATTTAGCGGTGCGTAGATCAGAGCGAGACAACTTTCTTATGCTGCTGTATTGACATCATCAGCTGGCGAGCTGCTTTCTCACCTCTGAGCTTGTTAAGAAGTCACACAGAGTCTGACGCTCTTTTTAACATTTATTGCCAATTTCAGGCTCAATTTCAAATACATACAGTCTCGATCAAAAGTTGTACA
>NC_084748.1:40082805-40230305 GCF_033978785.1 Entelurus aequoreus | reverse complement strand
GACGTCGAGTGGATCTAGCATAATATCGTGAAAGTCCAGTCCATAGTGGATCCAACATAATAGTGAGAGTCCAGTCCATAGTGGATCTAACATAATAATGAGAGTCCAGTCCATAGTGGATCTAACATAATAATGAGAGTCCAGTCAATAGTGGGGCCAGCAGGAGACCATCCCGAGCGGAGACAGGTCAGCAGCGCAGAGATGTCCCCAACTGATGCACAGATGAGTGGTCACCCTGGGTCCCAACTCTGGCCACCAGACCTGTGCCCCCCCCCACACGAGGGAGAGGGGGACAAAGCAGAAAAGAAAAGAAACGGCAGATCAACTGGTCTAAAAAGGGGGTCTATATAAAGGCTAGAGTATACAATTGAGTTTTAAGATGGGACTTAAATGCTTCTACTGAGGTAGCATCGACCTCCAAGTCCGAGTCCATGGTTCTCGCCCGGGAAAAGGAGGGAGTGCCATCTCCGGGTTGGGGAGGAGACCCTGCTCCAAGTGGAGGAGTTCAAGTACCTTGGAGTCTTGTTCACGAGTGAGGGTAGAGTGGATCGTGAGCTCGACAGGCGGATCGGTGCGGCGTCTTCAGTAATGCGGACGCTGTGTCGATCCGTTGTGGTGAAGAAGGAGCTGAGCCGGAAGGCAAAGCTCTCAATTTACCGGTCGATCTACGTTCCCATCCTCACCTATGGTCATGAGCTTTGGGTTATGACCGAAAGGACAAGATCACGGGTACAAGCGGCCAAAATGCGTTTCCTCCGCCGGGTGGCGGGGCTCTCCCTTAGAGAGGGTGAGAAGCTCTGTCATCCGGGAGGAGCTCAAAGTAAAGCCGCTGCTCCTCCACATCGAGAGGAGCCAGATGAGGTGGTTCGGGCATCAGGTCAGGATGCCACCCGAACGCCTCCCTAGGGAGGTGTTTAGGGCACGTCTGACCGGTAGGAGGCCACAGGGAAGACCCAGGACACGTTGGGAAGACTATGTCTCCCGGCTGGCCTGGGAACGCCTCGGGATACCTGGACGAAGAACTGGACGAAGAAGCTGGGGAGAGGGAAGTCTGGGCTTCTACTTAGGCTGCTGCCCTCGCAACCCGACCTTGGATAACGGAATAAGATGGATGGATGGATTGACAATCAGAAGCACTGTATCATTTATCATGAACGATAAATACTATACTACAGATTTGGGAATAATGAAGTCACTTATGCACAAGTCCCAGGACACTGGTGAGAATCAGGCAAGTCAAGTCAAGTCAAAGCAAACCTTCCCATAGTGGCCTTCCACAGAAACTACCATGCGAGCTGCACATTGAAACTAGCGAGCTGCGCAATGAGTATTTTCGATCCCAATGCTTCATGCCCACAAACATATATACATACACACATACATACAGTACATACTCCCATGCATACATACGTGAACACTTTACATACATTTACTGTACAAACATCCATACATACATACTAATGCACATATACAGTACATACTAGTGTTGTCCCAATACCAATATTTTGGTGCCGGTACCAGAAATATTTCGATACTTTTCGGTACTTTTCTAAATAAAGGGCACCACAAAAAAATTGCATTATTGGCTTTATTTTAACAAAAATCTTAGGGTACATTAAACATATGTTTATTATTGCAAGTTTGTCCTTAAATAAAATAGTGGACATACAAGACAACTTGTCTTTTAGTAGTAAGTAAGCAAACAAAGGATCCTAATTTAGCTGCTGACATATGCAGTAACATATTGTGTCATTTTCCATTCTATTATTTTGTCAAAATTATTAAGGACAAGTGGTAGAAAATGAATTATTAATCTACTTGTTCATTTACTGTTAATATCTGCTTACTTTCTCTTTTAACATGTTCTATTTACACTTCTGTTAAAATGTAATAATCACTTATTCTTCTGTTGTTTGGATGCTTTACATTAGTTTTGGTTGATACCACAAATTTGGGTATCAATCCGATACCAACTAGTTACAGGATCATACATTGGTCATATTCAAAGTCCTCATGTGTCCAGGGACATATTTCCTTAGTTTATAAACATTATATAAATATAAAGAAAAACAAAAGAAGATCTTGTGATGCCAAAAAATATCGACATAATCATAGTAGTATCGACTAGATACGGTACTGTACTTGGTATCATTGCAGTGGATGTAAGGTGTAGATCCACCAATGGCCTTTGTTTACATTGTCGACGCCGTTGAGCTACGGTGTGTAGTGAAACATGTTTAACTATTCCTCGTCCTGCAGGGATGATACTTGTAAGAAACTTACTTTATTTGTCGCCATGGAAGCGAGGATTAGTGATTCAGAAGTAGCTAAAACACTGCCGACTGGGGCTAGACTTTAGCAGCTAGCCATGTCTTAAAGCACCCCTTCCTGAGGGCGTTTCTGTGTTATAACTTCACCTTTATCGTTAGTTTTTTAAGCCAAAATGCGTCCGTTCTCCCTTTTCTGTCTACACACTGTGTCTGCTTGTAAGTACTCTGTGATTTTGCGCTGCCGAACATGCTCCTCTGCTCGTAAAACCAGCAAAGACACGACGTGACGACGACGGGGGCACAGGTGGATGGCGGACTGGTACTTTTCAGAGGCGGTATAGTACCGAATATGATTCATTAGTATCACGGTACTATACTAATACTGGTATACCTTCTTTTGCTATCCAATTTGTCGTTAAATATATGTACTGTTACATTTGAAGTGATCGAAATGTTTGTCATTTAAAAAAACAGAAAAAGACCAATCACAATTTAAAGAGATACCATGTTGTTTTTACAAAAGAAAAATACTACAATTTCTCAGTTTATTTGAAGTCCTGATAGGGAGGAAAACAGTACTGATGGATTTTTCACTCCGCACAGCAGCCACTGATATCATCATTTGCTGCAATGATGTATGATGTTGTCAGATAGTCACAGTTAATATTTAATTGTTTACTCTTTTTACAATAAACTTGCTACGATAAAAAATGTTTTCGTGTTATGAATGGCTTTCTTCCATTAAATTTAAGGTAAGTAATTTATAAATAACAACAATTAACAGGAATACTCGCTTGTGAAAGTATTTCTGGTCTTGTTACTAGGGCAGGAGGGCAACACGGCAGTGCGGCTGGATCAAAAGAGACATCGGAGATGCTTTGCTGAACAAAAAGTTGCTTTATTACAAGCGCGCATCATTAAACAGGTCTGCAGTACCTGGAGGAACCTAGGTCTACAAAATGAAGGACTCGTGAACTGGAAAAGCAAAACCACCAGTCTTGTATTACCTTATTTCGCTGTCTGGGTGTGTGCTAAGCAGTGTTGGGATAGTTACTGAAAACCAGTAACTAGTTACAGTTACTAGTTACTTTATTTCAAAAGTAACTCAGTTACTAACTCGGTTACTTACACCAAAAAGTAATGTGTTACTGTGAAAAGTAACTATTTAGTTACTTCTTTTTTTCTTCTTTTTTTTTTTTAAAGCTCCCATTAATGCCCTTTTAGCCTTCATTTCAGTACTGTTATTGCACTGGAGAATAATACAATCTGCAATCAACTTGACATGCATTTGCATCACTGAACTCTGCTAAGCAATGTGGTCTACATACAACACACAAAGACAAAGATATGTTTCAAAGGGCCAATTTATTTCAGGCCAGAACAAATTCTCAAAACTATTTTAAATATCTGCAATAAAACATACATAAGTAACAAACCGCATAATAACAACGTAGCTGTAAATCTGGCCTCACCCAAGGAAGGCACACATGACATACACAAAGCCTAACAAGGCATTTTTTTCTCTCAAGGAATTGTGAAATAAAATCATGTCTTCAGTGAAGCCCAGAACACTCTACACATTTCCCCAGTTTTAGTTTAGAGATAAAGAAAGATTGGCCTGGCCCACTAGGATCCCTCTTTATGTTTGTGAACATTATAGTCTATACATTTAGAGTGATGTGATAATCAAACACTCTAGAAGTCTAGAATGAAAGAGTATATAAGAGAATTGACAGAGTTTTTGATTGATTGATTGAGACTTTTATTAGTAGATTGCACAATAAAGTACATAGTCCGTATAATTGACCACTAAATGGTAACACCCTAATATGTTTTCCAACTTATTTAAGTCGGGGTCCACGTTAATCAATTCATGGAGTGTGTGTACCTTCAGTGCTGAATGATGAGCAGAGGCAGTTTGGAGTGTCTTCTTTAGCTTGCTTTCCATGTTTATGTACTCACTGTCCACTATGTCCAGGAACTTGGAAAATGTTTTCATGCCATTTGCTGTTTGACGCCCAATATCATGCTAATTAGCTCCCTGAAAGCGGGTGACTCCACTGTAGAAATAGCATGCATGTCTTCTAGCACATACGCTGCAATGGCTCTATCAATGTTTTCCTGGCTAGCAGTCCCTCTGTTAAAATCTTTAGGTGAAGTGTGTCTCTCTTTACTAGCTTTGTCGAAGCATGTTGCTTTTGTAGCTGTTTCAGCAGATTTGAATTGCTGTTTTGGGCAGTAGATGGGATCTTTGATCCAAGACACAACTTACATTTAACTAAAATGTTCTTTTCTTTGTGCTCGACAAAAGAAAAGTAGTGAGAATATCTCCATGTTAAGAAACTCGACTGCGGCTCTGCCATGATGTCTTGTTAGTAAACACAGACACGCCCGCCCCCTCCCCTTCCCACACCCACACCCAGAGTGCACCTCTTGTGACACAAGAGATTCAGAAGGACGACAGTGCAACTCTCCAATAAAACACACTCAGATCTTCTGTTTCAAAAATAACGTAAAATAACGCAGTAACGCATCATGTAGTAACGGTAACTGAGTTACTGAATATAAAAAATAACGCGTTAGACTACTAGTTACCGCCGAAACTAACGCCGTTACAGTAACGCGTTAAAAAGTAATGCGTTAGTTCCAACACTGGTGCTAAGACAGGACAGCACAACCGGACCATGTAAGGAGATGTTCATGTGTAGCCACTGGGCAGACAACAGATGCATACCATAACTTGTAGATTTGACGTTTAAGATAAACATGGAATCTCTATTCCAGGATAGAGCGATAACTTTTATATTCCGAAACCTGGTTTTATTGCTTCATCTCTTGAGAGCACTAATTCCAGTCCACATGCAAATGTCCAACTAAGGCTCTTTCTCAACCATTATTTACTTAAACCTGGTGGTTTGCTTTCTCCAAGTTGTACATAAACATTCACCATATGTTGAACATAATATGAGTCAATTAATTCACTTCACTTGCTTTTTTACAGGAACCTACAATGGACGTTCACATTTCGGGGCAGGTGGTTATGTACGTACTTCACTTACATCCAGTGATGCCAACTCTTCAGTAGGGAAAGTAAATACTGGCTGTCCTAAAAGTCACTAGAATTAAGAAGATTACATCATTTATTTGCATAATTGATGCAATTGACACCGTAGTAGAGAGGAATAAGGTTGTGGGAGGGATAAAAACTGAGTTTTGAAAATGCAAAGTATGATTAGAACTAGAGATGTCCGATAATGGCTTTTTGGCCGATATTTAATATTCCAATATTGTCTGATATCAACCAATACCGATACATACAGTCGTAGAATTAACACATTATTATGCCTGATTTTGTTGTGATTCCCCTGCTGGATGCATTAAACAATGTAACAAGGTTTTCCAAAATAAATCAACTCATATTATGGAAAAAAATGCCAACATGGCACTGCCATATTTATTATTGAAGTCACAAAGTGCTTTTTTTTTTTTAACATGCCTCAAAACAGCAGCGGGGTAGCGGGTAGCGGGGGTGTATATTGTAGCGTCCCGGAAGAGTTAGTGTTGCAAGGGGTTCTGGGTATTTGTTCTGTTGTGTTTATGTTGTGTTACGGTGCGGATGTTCTCCCAAAATGTGTTTGTCATTCTTGTTTGGTGTGGGTTCACAGTGTGGCGCATATTTGTAACAGTGTTAAAGTTGTTTATACGATCACCCTCAGTGTGACCTGTATGGCTGTTGACCAACTATGCTTTGCAATTACTTGTGTGTGTGAAAAGCCGTGGATATTATGTGACTGGGCCCGTACGCAAAGGCAGTGCCTTTAAGGTTTATTGGCGCTCTGTACTTCTCCCTACGTCCGTGTACACAGCGGCGTTTTAAAAAGTCATACATTTTACTTTTTGAAACAGATACCGATAATTTTAAAACAGATACCAATCATTTCCGATATCACATTTTAAAGCATTTATCGGCCGATAATATCAGCAGTCCATTATTATCGGACATCCCTAATTAGAACTGCAAATGAACTTTCTTCTGTTGATTGTTTTTTTCTTTATATTCAATTTTGTTCTGCACTGATCATATTTGATCTGGCTCATTATCGTTAACGATGGGATTGGGACGTCGCAGTGATTTATTTTAGTGTGACAGTGAAGAAATACTTTTGTATTTACATTCACATCTTGCCTTGTAAACCAGGGCAAAAAAAAAGTGGCATCTTTGCACATTTGCATTTAATTTGCTGTCTGGATGCGGAGAGGCCTGTGTCTCCCCTGTACTCTGACTGCAGCTGGGACTGCTGCGTGATGCTATGTCAACCTGTGAGAAGGGTGTGGAGGGGGGCGTGGCCTGCGGACCTGCAGTGAGGGGGGGTGTGCCAGGACCGGCCTTGAAGTGAATTACCATGAATTGATTTAAGTGGACCCCGACTTAAACAAGTTGAAAAACTTATTCGGGTGTTACCATTTAGTGGTCAATTGTACGGAATATGTACTGTACTGTGCAATCTACTAATAAAAGTCTCAATCAATCAAAAAAGTCAGCGACAGGTGCGTAGGTGGCCCACCTGGGCCTTGTTATCTAATCACCTGTCGCTCTGTATAAGCAGCAACCGGGAGGAAAGACGGGGTTGGAGCGGGTGGAGAGCGTGCCTGTCAGAGACATAAAGACAATTGCTGGAAAGCAACCTGAGGACAATAGATACAAAATAAAAACTGTATTATAACCATGAAAGGGGCTCGCATGGCGATGCTTGATGGTCTGGAGGACCCACGGGAAGGCAACTTCCACAAGGGGCTCATTGTAGCATCCGCTGCTCATTAATTGCAGAGGGAAACGTGCGTTCATGTCTCTAAAAGCTCCAATAAGGTTGCTAGATTTGTTGCTAGCAATTTTAGAGAAAAAAATTGCCAAGGGAAGTTGGCTAGTCGACAGATCTGGCGAGGAAGTCGCCATGTTGGCGGTGCTGCTTACGTCCGCATCCACGTTGTTATCCCGCATCAACGAGCACTTTCCTCTCAGACTTTCACGCAATTAGCAAGCATCAGCTTTCAAATGTCTAAATGAATTATTGGACAGTGTGGCTCAGTTGGTAGAGCAACCTAATCCCGGTTCGATCCTCGGCTTCCGCCATCCCAGTCACGTCTGTCGTGTTCTTGCTCCAGATGAGTCGGGTGAGGCATGGCAGCTCCCGCCATCAGTGTGTGAATGTGTATGTGAACTGGTGAATGTGGAAATAGTGCAAAAGGGCTTTGAGTACTGATGTGTATTTCTGGTCTTGTCATCCTCGTCCGGACAGAAGGATGACACGGCAGTGCGGCTGGATCAAAAGAGACGTCGGAGATGCTTTACTGAACCAAAAGTTGCTTTATTACAAGCGAGCGTCATTATACGGGACTGCAGTTCCTGGAGGAGGTCAGGTCAAGAAAATGAGGCACTCCTAACTTGGAGAAGCCAAACCACAGTCGTATATTCCTTCTTTCTCTGTCAGGGTGTGTGTTAATTCAGGAGAGTAGAACCTGACCATGTTATACCGATAATTTGTATTCATGTGTAGGTGACCGGAAAACAACCTCTGTATGTTGTAACTCAAATGTAGGCATGAAGATAAACATGGAGTCTCTCCTCCAGGATGGAGCTATCACTTTTGCATTCCGAAGTCTGAATGTATTGCCTCTTCTCATGAGAGAGTTAACCCAGTCCACATACGAATGTCCAACTAAGGATCCTTAAAGGCCTACTGAAACCCACTACTACCGACCACGCAGTCTGATAGTTTATACATCAATGATGAAATATTAACATTGCAACACATGCCAATACGGCCGGGTTAACTTATGAAGTGCAATTTTAAATTTCCCGCGAAACTTCCGGTTGAAAACGTCTATGTATGATGACGTATGCGCGTGACGTCAATGATTGAAACAGAAGTATTCCGACACCATTGTATCCAATACAAAAAGCTCTGTTTTCTTCGCAAAATTCCACAGTATTCTGGACATCTGTGTTGGTGAATATTTTGCAATTTGTTTAATGAACAATGAAGACTGCAAAGAAGAAAGCTGTAGTTGGGATCGGTGTATTAGCAGGACGACTTTGACTTGGATAGCAGAGGCGCTATCCGACGCTAGCCGCCGACCGCATCGATGATCGGGTGAAGTCCTTCGTCGCTCCGTCGATCGCTGGAACGCAGGTGAGCACGGGTGTTGATGAGCAGATGAGGGCTGGCTGGCGTAGGTGGATAGCTAATGTTTTTAGCATAGCTCTGTGAGGTCCCGTTGCTAAGTTAGCTTCAATGGCGTCGTTAGCAACAGCATTGTTAAGCTTCGCCAGAATGGAAAGCATTAAGCGTGTAGTTACAGGTCCATGGTTTAATAGTATTGTTGATTTTCTGTCTATCCTTCCAGTCAGGGGCTTATTTCTTTTGTTTCTATATGCAGTTAAGCCCGATGCTATCACGTTAGCTCCGTAGCTAAAGGGTTTCGCCGATGTATTGCCGTGGAGATAAAAGTCACTGTGAATGTCCAATTCGCGTTCTCGACTCTCATTTTCAAGAGGATATAGTATCCAAGGTGGTTTAAAATACAAATCCGTGATCCACAATAGAAAAAGGAGAGAGTGTGGAATCCAATGAGCCAGCTTGTACCTAAGTTACGGTCAGAGAGAAAAAAGATACGTCCTGCACTGCACTCTAGTCCTTCACTCTCACGTACCTCATCCACAAATCTTTCATCCTCGCTCAAATTAATGGGGTAATCGTCGCTTTCTCGGTCCGAATCGCTCTCGCTGCTGGTGTAAACAATGGAGAAATGTGAGGAGCCTTTCAACCTGTGACGTCACGCTACTTCCGGTACAGGCAAGGCTTTTTTTATCAGCGACCAAAAGTTGCGAACTTTATCGTCGATGTTCTCTACTAAATCCTTTCAGCAAAAATATGGCAATATCGCAAAATGATCAAGTATGACACATAGAATGGATCTGCTATCCCCGTTTAAATTTTTAAAAAAAATTTCAGTAGGCCATACTTGCCAACCCTCCCGTTTTTAGCGGGAGAATCCCGGTATTCAGCGCCTCTCCCGGCAACCTCCCGGCAGAGATTTTCTCCCGACAAACTCACGGTATTCAGCCGGAGCTGGAGGCCACGCCCCCTCCAGCTCAATGCGGACCTGAGACTGAGTGGGGACAGCCTGTTCTCATGTCCGCATTCCCACAATATAAATATATATATATATATATATATATATATATATATATATATATATATATATATATATATATATACACACACACACACACACACACACACATATATATATATATATATATATATATATATATATATATATATGAAATACTCGAGATGGTGAATTCTAGCTGTAAATTATTGCTTTGCCTTCTCCTCCATGTTGCTTTCTGTAGTGAGAGTCTATTTATCTCCCACAAAAGAAGTCCCCTGTCTTATGCTATTCTGTTTGCACTCGCCTTCTTTTGTTCTATTTTTGTAGTTGCGTGTTTTCACACTCCCTCGTGAGTGCATTTATTTTTGCTATGTTAAAGAATAATCTTTTTTTACCCAACACCTGCCTGTCGTCTACTGCATCTTGGGGTCATATCGACACAGCTTCATCCACGCTCATGACATCTTGTTTACTATTCCAATTTCTTATTTTTTTCTGTAGGGCTCTTGCGAAAGGGAAAGGGGTGTCTCATCCCTGTGCGTTGAGCCAATCCGATTAAGCAGTTTTTTCCAGAGATGCCAACTGTTCTGCGTCCTACACAGCAACTGTGTATAGTTGGAGGTCGCCTGCAATGACGTCGTGCCATTGGGCGCGGGGTTTGCCTCGTGGTCTTCTACAAAACCCAAAACCAGTAAAGTTGGCACGTTGTGTAATCCGTAAATAAAAAAAGAATACAATGATTTGCAAATCCTTTTCAACTTATATTCAATTGAATAGACTGCAAAGACAAGATATTTAATGTTAAATCTGGGAAATTTAATAATTTGTTTTTAACATAAAATGTTATGGCAGTAACACATTGCAAAAAAGTTGGCACAGTGACATTTTTACCACTGTGTTACATGGCCTTTCCTTTTAACAACACTCAGTAAACATTCGGGAACTGAGGAGACCAATTTTTGAAGCTTCTTTCCCATTCTTGCTTGATGTACAGCTTAAGTTGTTCAACAGTCTCCATTGTCGAATTTTACGCTTCATAATACACCACACATTTTCCATGGGAGCCACATCTGGACTGCAGGCAGGCCAGTCTAGTACCCGCACTCTTTTACTACGAAGCCACGCCGTCGTAACATGTGCAAAATGTGGCTTGACATTGTCTTGCTGAAATAAGCAGGGGCGTCCATGAAAAAAGATGTTGCTTGGATGGCAACATATGTTGCTCCAAAACCTGTATGTACCTTTCAGCATTAATGGTGCCTTCACAGATGTGTAAGTTACCCATGCCTCGGACACTAATTAGCCTGTACACCTGTGGGATGTTCCAAATAAGTGTTTGATGAGCATTTCTCAACTTTCTTAGTCTTTTTTGCCACTTGTGCCAGCTTTTTTAAAACATGTTGCAGGCATCTAATTCCAAATGAGCTAAGATTTGCAAAAAATGTATTGTCTCAGTTCGAACTTTAAGTATCTTGTCTTTGCAGCTTATTCAGTTGAATATACGTTGAAAAGGATTTGCAAATCATTGTATTATGTTTTTATTTACGGTTTACACAACGTGACAACTTCACTGGTTTTAGGTTTTGTACAACTTGCGGCCCTTGGGTCCAAACTTGTCGGATGGTCAGGAGGAAGGCGGAGGACATGGCGGGTGCAATGTTGCGCAGCCAGGCAGGATGCTCTGGTCTGGCACGTGTGGGCTCTAAGATCTTCGTTGGAAACCCGCTGGGGCCGCCTGATATTCTCTATAGTTCTGAGAGCCCTGCTATCAAAGCCATCGAACCCTGTTCAAGGGCCAAGTCTAGGAGGCACAAAGCAGGATGGAGAGTAATGCAGAGTTGTAAATTCAGAGCTTTGTTTTGCATAGGATGGCCTGGTGCCGCCAAAGTGGTTTCCAGAGAGACTGCAGAGCTGATGCAGCTAGGGCTCGTCTGCGGATGATATCTGGTTTTAGGTCCCTGTTGTCCGTCACTATGGACCCCAGATACACGAAGTTCTTGACAGGCTCGACAATGTTGTCAAAAAGCCGTAGGGGAGGTAAATCTGGTCCATCACCAACAAACATGAACTTGGTTTTCATCCAGCTCCCTTGGAGGCCAAGCTGCTCTGCCTCTTAATTGTATATGCCCAGAGCCTCTCTCAGCTGGCTGTAGGATGAGCTGAGCAGGATTCCAATGCAATCCCCAAATTCAGACTCATGATGGCTCCCAAGACCTTCTGCTTTGCAAAGCGAGTACTAATGACGCCCAAGTACCCCTGGGTGCTGCGGATCGGGGCGTGCCTCAACGTTGACCCACGCCCACATTGGTAAATGGTAAATGGGTTAGGATGGCATAGGATGGCCTGGTGCCGCCAAAGTGGTTCCCAGAGAGACTGCAGAGCTGATGCAGCTAGGGCTCGTCTGCGGATGATATCTGGTTGTAGGTCCCCGTTGTCCGTCAATATTGACTCCAGACACACAAAGTTCTTGACAGGCTCTACAATGTTGTTAAAAAGCCGTAAGGGAGGTGGATCCGGTTCTACCGAGATTGGTAGAAGGTGGGGATCAAACCAGGAACTCTCCTAACTGAGCCATGCCGTCCCCTTGAGCCATGCCCCTTTTTAGGCGGAAACTATGAATGGTAATGCAGCCACAATGGCCACCTGTCTAAAGGGGCCACTTTTGCGGTTTATTTTGAGTGGTCGATATAGACAGGTTGATGTAGGGTATGTCTTTTTGAGAGGAGACCAGATGAAGTGGTTCGGGCATCTGGTCAGGATGCCACCCGAACGCCTCCCTAGGGAGGTGTTTCGGGCACGTCCGACGGAAGACTCAGGACACGTTGGAAAGACTATGTCTCTCGGCTGGCCTGGGAACGCCTCGGGATCCCCCGGGAGGAGCTGGACGAAGTGGCTGGGGAGAGGGAAGTCTGGGCGTCCCTGCTTAGGCTGCTGCCCCCGCGACCCGACCTCGGATAAGCGGAAGAAGATGGATGGATGTCTTTTTGTTAACATCTCACTCTTGACTGCCAACCAATGTATCCTGTCGCTCTTTTTCAGCGTATTACTGACTTATTGACTTTTTAAACATATTACTGACCATAACACGTCCAAAAGCAGCCCTCAACACCGCTAGGCTAGCCAGTAACCAATGACGGTTACAGCGAGCAAGGTTGCATTCACGAACCCTTGTAAACATGAGCATCAATATTGCAAAAGTCACTTTTTGCACATTCTGTGTCCTGCGTTGCTGCAATAATTATGATGATTTTTTTTAAAATGTATTATTTGGTTTTCTAATTTATATAATTGGAGAATTCCAATTACTAGTCTGCTCAACTCGATTTAGTATTAGTCTTGGATAAATGTATGTGTTTGGCGGGTTTTCCAAGATGCGGGACCTCGGATTGGCCGCATCTGTCCTGGTGGGACTTGCCAGAAATTACACACAGCGTAGCATAGCTGACCTTTCGACCAGCAGATTTCCCCCACTGCTCACCTCTCTCAATGGTAATGATCCACATTGGCCCTTAACAATCCTTAGTCGAAGACAACCCTACACTGTATTGCACTTGAATTGTTGCCGACTCTTGCTGATGGTATGGGGGTGTATTAGTGCCCAACGCATGGGTGACTTACACATCTGTGAAGGCACCATTAATGCTGAAAGGTACGTACAGGTTTTGGAGCAACATATGTTGCCATCCAAGCAACGTTATCATGGACGCCCCTGCTTATTTCAGCAAGACAATGCCAAGCCACGTGTTACAACAGCATGGCTTCATAGTAAAGACCTGTCTCCCATTGAAAATGTGTGGCGCATTATAAAGCCTAAAATACCACAACAGAGACCCCCGGACTGTTGAACTGCACATCAAGCAAGAATGGGAAAGAATTCCACCTGAAAAGCTTAAAAAATTGGCCTCCTCAGTTCCCAAATGTTTACTGAACGTTGTTAAAAGGAAAAGCCATGTAACACAGTGGTAAAAATGCCCCTGTGCCAACATGTGTGCAATGTGTTGCTGCCATTAAATTAAAAGTTAATGATTATTTGCAAAGAAAAATTGTGTTTCTCAGTTTGAACATTTAAGTATCTTGTCTTTGCAGTCTATTTAATTGAATATAAGTTGAAAAGGATTTGCAAATCATTGTATTCTGTTTTTATTTACAAATTAAACAACATGCCAACTTCACTGGTTTTGGGTTTGGTATATACCACATAGTTCACGTTTAAAAAGGATTCATTTAATCTATTCCAGGGACACATTTGGCAACAGAAAGAAAGGAGGACATGCACAGACTAAAGACTGGAGTGATATAAAAGACAGAGATCCCACAAAGAGAATTTATGCCAGCACTCTAACAATCCTTCTGAGTCAGCAGTACTGTTTCTGATTCATCAATAGGGCGCCGCACTTATTTTGCAAGGTGATTTGCTCATTAAGGTGACAATGTGCTGCATCTTGCCAGAGGTAAGTAAAGAGTATATACTTGTGAGCCTATCCAAAACAAATAAACCATATTGTATCGAAGTACTTTAAAGCCTCAGGACACTTAATATGAGCATGAACAGTGAAAGAACCCTTCACACTTCTAGAGCTGTTTTAGGTTCCATTGAAAGGAATCAATCAGAAATGTGCATTTTTCACAGTACATTTGCACATAGTGCCATCAATACATGAGTGTTTTTGTCCTCCATCTTACTGAGACTATTGATTCCCTGACACTTTATCAACCCCAATTAACATGCTCAGATGATGCCCACAGGGGAACTGCACTTCTTGGGGGGGGATTTTGCCTATCGTTCACAATCATTATGAAAGACATAACGACGGATGGATTTAAAAAAAAAAAAGCATTCTTACTTAAAAATATACATAAATAGAAGTCAGTTTACAGGTCCTCTATTTCGCGGATAAAATCCAATAAATAACCCTTCAAAACAATACTCCTTTTGCATTTTGTGAATTGAATATTAACCAAGTATTAGTGATATTGTTCAGGATTCGTACACCTTTTCCAAGTTCAAATTTAAGCACTTTTTCTAAAGACTTTCAAGATCAATTTTCCAGTTTTTCCAGCACCCTTCACAAGGTGAACACCAGTGTGAATCAATCCATAGCCTTGTTGTTTGAGGTCACCAAATGCTGTCTGTAGGAAAAATACGGGAAATCTGCTAAAACCTAAGCCTAACATTGAACCAGCAGTTATCATTAACTGAATGGGGCACTATTTATGTTGACCAGGTGTGTCCAAAGTGCGGCCCGGGGGCCATTTGCGGCCCGCAGCTAATTATTTACCGGTCCGCCACACATTCTGGAAATGCTATTGCAAAAATAAAAAATAAACATTAACTAGAAAAAGTTGCAATGTTGACACAAAGCTGCCACGCAGGCTGTTTTTTTCTTCTGTCTATCTTTATTTTTCTTGTTTTGCCATTGCTTAAAAAAATAAAAAATCTATGTTATAATGAATTATTGACCTATTCAAGGCTCCAATTATTTAAAATATTTCACTTTAAAATGTTTTATGTGGAAAATATTGCATATATTGTGTGGTTGCCATACAAAAACATCAACGTTTTCTTTGACAAAAGAGCATAAAACAAACAAAATAATAGTTTGAACGTAAAATCGACAGATATATCTGAAGTTGATCTCGTAACTTAAGTGTTGAAAGTAAAAAAAAACCTAATACAAATGTATCACTTTATGAGTGGCTCACCTTTTGTATCCTAAATAAATTTAATGGGATTTTATTTATCAGAATCAGAATCAGCTTTATTGTCATTACGCAGGGTAACGAGATTGAGGCCATTCCATACAGTGCGATAAAACAAGTGTACACTCTATACAGAGGGTGAAATGAATATGTACATGAATATCTACATGAAACAGGGTGGTTGGTGGAATGGGTTATTGCACCGAAGAGAAGGCAGTTATGAGGGTCAATGGGGAAGTCTGTTCAGGGTGGTTATGGCCCTGGGGAAGAATCTGTTCTTTAGCCTGTTCGTCTTGGTTTTAATGCACCTGTAGCGCTTCCCAGAGGGCAGCAGGTGGAACAGGTCAGAGCCAGGGTGGGTGCTGTCCTTGATGATGGCACTGGCTCTGTTGAGGCAGCGGGAGGTGTAGATGTCCATCAGAGAGGGGAGAGGGCGGCCGATGATCTTCTGAGCCGTCTTGACCACTCGTTGCAGCCTCTCCCTGTCTGCTGCAGTGCAGCTGCCGTACCATACTGTAATACAGTAGGTCAGCAGGCTCTCGATGGACGAGCGGTAGAAGGTCAGCAGCAGGTCAGGCTTCAGGTTGTACTTCCCGAGGACTCTCAGGAAGTGTAGCCGCTGCTGAGCCTTCTTGATGATTGCTGTGGTGTTGACTGTCCAGGAAAAGTCGTTAGAGATGTGGACTCCAAGGTACCTGAAGGTGTGGACCCCCTCCACACGCTCGCCGTTGATGTAGAGGGGTGCAGGGTCGGTGCTGCTACTCCTGAAGTCGACGATGATTTCTCTGGTCTTGCTGGTGTTGAGAGCGAGGTTGTTCTCCGAAGACCAGGCCGTCAGCTTCAGGACCTCCTCCCTGTAGGCAGCCTCGTCACCCCTGGAGATGAGCCCGACCACTGTGGTATCGTCAGCAAACTTGGCGATAAGGTTGTCACTGTGGGCTGGACTGCAGTCATGGGTGTAGAGGCAGTAGAGGAGGAGGCTCAGCACACAGCCCTGTGGGGAGCCGATGCTCAGCGTGCGGATGGATGAGAGGTGGGGGCCAAGTCTCACATTCTGGGGCCGGTCCGTTAGGAAGTCCCTTATCCAGGCGTTTGTGAGAGGGGGGAGGCCAAGAGTGTCCAGTTTATTGCAGAGTCTGTCCGGGATTATTGTATTGAAGGCAGAACTATAATCCACAGAGAGCATCCAGATGTAGCTCTGCTGCTGCTCCAGGTGGTTCAGAGCAGAGTGGAGAGCAACAGCGATGGCGTCCTCTGTGGATCTGTTCGCCCGGTATGCGAACTGGTGGGGGTCAAAGTCTGGAGGGATATGGTCCTTGATGTGCTGGAGAACCAGTCTCTCGAAGCACTTCATGATTACCGGAGTGAGGGCCACTGGTCGGTAATCATTCAGGCTGGTGATGGGAGACTTCTTCGGCACCGGGATTATTGTAGATGACTTCAGGCAGGATGGGATGACTGCCTGAGCCAGGGAGAGGTTTAAGATCCTGGTGAGGGGGGGACGCGAGCTGGTGGGCGCACGCCCTGAGCACCTTTCCAGGTACTCCGTCTGGTACGGCAGCCTTCCTGGGGTTCACAGCCAGGAGCACTCGTCTGACACTGTGCTCCTGTACAGTGAGTGGAGTGGTGCCGCAGCCCGGTGGGGGCGGGGGAAGGGCTGGAGCAGATGAGTGTCGCTGGGGGGTATCGAAACGGGCAAAGAAACAGTTAAGCTCCTCTGCCAGTGTCACACTCTGATCCGCAGTTGTCACATTGCAGCCTCTGTAGTTCGTGATGTCATGAATTCCCCACCACACCTCCCGTGAGTTATTGCTGGACAGATGGGACTCTATGCACCTCCTGTGGTCCGCCTTTGCTTTTTTAATCCCTCTCTTCAGGTCAGCTCTAGCAGCACTGTACAGTGCCCTGTCCCCTGACCTGAAGGCTGCGTCGCGGGCCCTGAGGAGTGTGCGGACCTGGCTGGTCATCCAGGGTTTCTTGTTGGGGTAAACCCGGATGGTTTTTTCCACAGTCGCATTCCCGATGCAGAACTGTATGTAGTCCAGCACCGTACCTGTGGCTGTCTCCAGCTCCTGTTGTTGGAAGAGGTCCCAGTCTGTGTGTTGGAAGCAGTCCTGAAGTTTGGGGAGTGCATCGTCAGGCCAGGTCATAACAGTCTTTGTGATGGGACTGGCCTGGCGTCTGATGGGGGTGTAGGTAGGAGAGAGCAGGAGGGAAAGATGGTCTGACTGTCCAAGCTGGGGGAGGGGTGTAGCTCTGTACGCGTGCTTCACGTTGGTATACACGTGGTCCAGGGTGTTCTTGCCCCTTGTAGAACACTTCACGTGCTGGTAGAACTTAGGGAGTACAGTCTTTAGATTGGCCTTATTAAAATCCCCTGCTATGATATGAACACCGTCGGGGTGGGCCCCCTGCTGTTCGTTGACGGTGTTCAGCAGAAGAGAGAGCGCTGTGTTTACTTTGGCGTCCGGTGGAATATACACAGCCGTGATGATAACAACAGACCGCTCTCTCGGGAGAAAAAAAGGCCGACATCTAACAGACATGTACTCCACGTCCGGGCAACAGTGCTGTTCAATGATTGTCCCGTTGTTGCACCAGTTCTCATGCACGTAAATACAGAGCCCCCCTCCTCTGCTCTTACCGGAGTCCTTAGTTCTGTCCCGGCGGAGCAGAGTGCGGCCGGCTAGCTGCATGCTAGCATCGGGTATTTCCGGGTGAAGCCAGGTTTCGGTGATAATCATAGCACAACAGTCCCGAACATAGCGGTTTCCAGCGAGTTGTAACTCCAGGTCGTCCATCTTCTGTATGAGGGATCTGGCATTGGAGAGGAACAGGCTCGGTAGAGGTGGCTTGTGGGGTTGTTTCCTAAGCCTGAGCAAGACGCCGGACCTGCGGCCACGCTTCTGCTTCCTCTCCCTCCTCCGTCTGCGCCGTCTCCCAGACCCAACAACAAACCACGGAGAGCCCGGTGCTCTTGCTATGTCGTCAGGGATGTTGTGCTCGTGGAGAAAGTCGCTCGAAACAGATATCTGGTGCGAGTTCCCGATATCCAAGAGTGACTGGCGGGTGTACCGGGTGTTTGCAGTACAGGTGGTGCACAAAAGGAAAAAAAACAAGAAGAAAAGAAGGAGGAAAGAGCACTGAAAAGGAGAGCCGTAAGCCACTGCGTCTGTGCGCGCCGCCTTTTCACTGTGATTACTCAAAAATAACAATGAATTAATATCAATGGTGTCTTGCATTATTGATGTCTTTAAGGCTCTAATTACTTCACATCAAACATTGCTTTCTGAATGTTTTGGGCAGTGGGGGAAATACTGCATATTTCAGTTTTATTATAAAAAACAAAGTTGTCTTGCCAGAAAAGGCATAAAACCTTTT
Source organism: Entelurus aequoreus (assembly GCF_033978785.1). NCBI lineage: Eukaryota > Metazoa > Chordata > Actinopteri > Syngnathiformes > Syngnathidae > Entelurus > Entelurus aequoreus. The sequence continues at coordinate 40,211,778 of NC_084748.1, read as the reverse complement.
TGGTTTTTTAAATTTTATATCAACCTGAAGTTGATATACTGTAGAGATTTACTGTAAGCGTTAAATAAATAAAAAATAATAATAATTTGACTTGTTGTTAACATTTTAATGACTTAGACCCATTATGGTCCCCGGGAGCCCAAAAGGGGAAAAAAACCCGAAAATCCATATATTTTGTTATGATTTGAAAATGAAAGCTATCAAAATGGCCCCCGCAGGCTTTAATTTTTCCGTGTGCGGCACTCAGTGGAAAAAGTTTGGACACCCCTGATGTAGACTATTCAATGTCATTGGTGTTTGCAAACGTTGTTTAAGTGTTTGTGTCAGGACATGGTTTTCGCAGCTTTCTGCGGGGTCGTTCTCCCAGGAATGCAAATGGATCACTCCGGACGGGACTTGCAGGTAGGAGCATGGTTTATTCTTGAGAAGTCAAAACAGCACCAAAAACAGAAAACTAGTCAAAGGAAAAGACATGGAACTATGGACATGGAACCTCACGAAACTGTGGCATGAAATAAACAAGACTTGAAGCGAACAACTAGCATAAACTATGGCATGGAACAAACAAGACTTACTTGGCAAGGCATGAGGCAAACAATGACGCCAGGCCGACTAATTGGCAAAGGCAGGCTTAAATAACGTCTCTGATTGGAAACAGGTGCGCGTCCCGAACACCAGAGGCAGGTGAAAATCATAAGTAGCCATGGTAACAAACACAGGAGGTGCACAAACAGGAACTACAGGAGTCCAAAAATTAACAGAACATAACAAAACATGATCCGGACCACGAATCATGACAGTTTGTATCACCATCATTCATGTATACATCATTCCTTACAAAAAATAACATTAATTATTGTTTACTTGCTTGTTTGTATCATAATTCATGTATACATCATTCCTTACAAGAAATAACAATATCGTTTACTTGTTTGTTTGTATCATAATTCATGCATACATCATGTTCATTAAAACAACAATCTCCCGGCATGATGGACCGATGCACCACTGTCCTCTTGGGGGCGGCACAGAGCTCTGGCATGACAACAACCTAATGTAAGGGCTCGTGCAAAGCCAACAGATCAAGCATGTAGCTTTAATTTTTAAGGAAACTTATTCTATTTTATTTCCATTTTATAATTAGCCTATTGAGTCAGACTGCCGAACAGTTTAAGAACAACATTTCTCAACGAGCTATTGCAAGGAATTTAGGGATTTCACCATACATGGTCCGTAATATCATCAAAAGGTTCAGAGAGTCTGGAGAAATCACTGCACGCAAGCGGCAATGCCCGTGACTTTCGATCCCTCAGGCGGTACTGCATCAAAAACCGACATCAGTGTGTAAAGGATATCACCACATGGGCTCAGGAACACTTCAGAGAACCACTGTCAGTAACTACAGCTCATTGCTACATCTGTAACTGCAAGTTAAAACTCTACAATGCAATGCAAAAGCCATTTATCAACAACACCCAGAAACGCCGCCGGCTTCGCTGGGCCTGAGCTCAACTAAGATGGACTGATACAAAGTGGAAAAGTGGTCTGTGGTCTGACAAGTCCACATTTCAAAAATTTTTTGGAAACTTTGGACGTCGTGTCCTCTGGAGCAAAGAGGAAAATAACCATCCGGATTGTTATAGGCGCAAAGTTGAAAAGCTAGCATCTGTGATGGTATGGGGGTGTATTAGAACTCAGGACCTTCTTTTTGTGAGGCACTGGCACAAACAATTGCACCACCGTGCTGCCCTTCTGCAGTCCATCACATTGTAAAAGAAAACATTTTCCTCTCTTCATGACCTAAAGCTCTATTTCACCGTTTGGTTTGGGGGTTGATGCCACAACTACCACCGTTCACCTTGCAACCATACCTCTAATCATCAGTCTCAGGTACAGAATACCACTCATTCAGACTTTAACTCCTTCTCTCTCTAGTTTTCTTTTTTTTGTCAACCATTTAGTGGCATGGTGAAGCAAATTGAGGGATCTGGATCTTTTTGTAGAAAGAAATATTGTAAAGAAAATATTTACATGATAGTATTTCATCTTTAAATTCATCTAGCACAGGGGTGTCAAACTGGTTTTCATTGAGGGCCACATGGCAGTTATGGCTGCCATCAGAGGGCCGCTTATAAAAGCGAATAATGTATGAATTTGCCCCTGGATTTCATTATTAAAGGCCTACTGAAATGAGATTTTCTTATTTAAACGGGGATAGCAGGTCCATTCTATGTGTCATACTTGATCATTTCGCGACATTGCCATATTTTTGCTGAAAGGATTTAGTAGAGAACATCGACGATAAAGTTCGCAACTTTTGGTCGCTGATAAAAAGCCTTGCCTGTACCGGAAGTAGCGTGACATCACAGGTTGTGGAGCTCCTCACATCTGCACATTGTTTACAATCATGGCCACCAGCAGCGAGAGCGATTCGGACCGAGAAAGCGACGATTACCCCATTAATTTGAGCGAGGATGAAAGATTTGTGGATGAGGAAAGTGAGAGTGAAGGACTAGAAGGCAGTGGAAGCGATTCAGATAGGGAAGATGCTGTGAGAGGCGGGTGGGACCTGATATTCAGCTGGGAATGACTAAAACAGTAAATAAACACAAGACATATATATACTCTATTAGCCACAACACAACCAGGCTTATTTTTAATATGCCACAAATTAATCCCGCATAACAAACACCTCCCCCCTCCCGTCCATATAACCGGCCAATTCAACTCAAACACCTGCACAACACACTCAATCCCACAGCCCAAAGTATCGTTCACCTCCGCAAAGTTCATACAGCACATATATTTCCCGAAAGTCCCCAAAGTTACGTACGTTACATGCACATAGCGACACGCACGTACGGGCAAGCGATCAAATGTTTGGAAGCCGCAGCTGCGTACTCACGGTAGCGCGTATCAAACTCAAAGTCCTCCTGGTAAGAGTCTCTGTTGTCCCAGTTCTCCACAGGCCAATGGTAAAGCTTGACTGTCATATTTCGGGAATGTAAACAATGAAACACCGGCTACGTGTTTGTGTTGCTGCAGCCGGCCGGTAATACACCGCTTCCCACCTACAGCTTTCTTCTTTGCTGTCTCCATTGTTCATTAAACAAATTGCAAAAGATTCACCAACACAGATGTCCAGAATACTGTGGAATTTTGCAATGAAAACAGACGACTTAATAGCTGGCCACAATGGTGTCCCAAAATGTCCGCTACAATCTGTGACGTCACGCGCAAACGTCATCATACAAAGACGTTTTCAGCAGGATATTTTGCGGGAAATTTAAAATTACACTTTACTAATCTAACCCGGCTGTATTGGCATGTGTTGCAATGTTAAGATTTCATCATTGATATATAAACTATCAGACTGCGTGGTCGGTAGTAGTGGCTTTCAGTAGGCCTTTAATCATATACTGTATATATTTTTAGGTATACTGTCGATTTTACAGTAAAAACTTTACATTTACAAAATTCTACTGTAAAATATATATATATATATATATATATATATATATATATATATATATATATATATATATATATATATATATATATATATATATATTTATTTATTTTTTACATTATTTTACGGTAAATATAAAAACAGTACCACTGTTTTGTTTTTTATGGAAAAAGCTGGCAGCTTAGTTGCCAAAATGTTACTATTATTTTACTAACATTTTACATTTGTTTTTACAACATTATGTTGTTAATGGAAAAAACAGTATAAGTTATTTTTTTATTCTGGCAACTTAGCTGCCAGTTTTTCTACCGTAAATACAAATGTACCGTCTTTCCATTTACAGTAATACATCGTTAAAAACAACAACCGTAGATTTTAGAGTCAAAAATTGGCAGCTCATTCAACAGAATTTTAACGCAAAAAACAGAGATCTTTTTTTTTTTCAATTTACAGTCGTATGCTGTAAATAACAATGTTAAATGTATTGTCATTTGATGGGTAGTTTGCTGTAGAGTTAAGTATTTGTATTTATTTTTATTTAGACAAAAACATGGTTGGAAAGTATGATACTATTCTGTAATATTTGTTGCAATATTGGATAATATTAAAGTTTAAAAGGTATGCAATTTCAAGCAGTACATATATTTTTTCTGTCAAAATGAAAAAAAATGATTGTATTTGGTGAGAAAATATTAAGTACTTTATTGAAACATATCATTTCCAGGTGTTTGCGGGCCAGATAAAATGAGGTCGTGGGCCAGATCTGGCCCCCGGGCCTTGAGTTTGACACCTATGATCAAGCACATGAAAGCAACAACAACAATCATAACTTCTGCTTGTCATATAAAATGAATATCCAACAAAGTTTTAATCGCTTGCTGAAATTGTGGTCACATGTTTTTAAAGGCCACTTAATGCTATACACTAATTGCTTTGTCCAATGCTAAGCTAATTGGCGTGTGTTGGACTGGCCCAGATGCTTTCATCTGGAGGTTATTTCAACTTCAAACAAGCGTCATTTATAAGCTTGTTATAATAAACGAGCATCGCAAAGTATGTTGCTTTTGTTAAAATCCCAGCTGACGATGCATTCATACGCCCAGGCTCTTATGCAAACTTATAAGGAGTGCATGAATTAATAAAAAAAAAAAAAAATGGACATACAGTACATTGCCTTAAATAATCCTTGAATGCTTTCTTAAATTAGTCCCACCTCATCTAAATTAAAACTGAAAGGACAACAGAAATGTATCATTTTATTTGTTTCTCAAAACTACTGAAAACAGTCAAATATTATATCATGTGTATGAGCTGACAAATGATAGAAATATTTCATCAGATTAATCAATTTTTAGAATTATTCCTTACAATTAAACATCAATCAACTATGTCATAAATATGGCCATTTTGTCTGAACTGAATTAACAGAAATATAAATGGCAGGACACAATTGCATGTATTTGGCTTACTATATGTTTATTAACAGCACTGAAGGAAACACATTCATATTTAGCTAAAACATAAAAAAGCAGTTGAAAGACATGACACAAAACCAGACCTGGACAATTATTTTGACTCAGGGGCCAAATTTAGAGGAAAAAATGTGTCTGGGGGCCAGTATATCTATTTTTAGGAACACTAATACAAAACCTCACAATAATGTCTGATTGAATGCTAAAAAACGTTACGACAGACCGCCTTAAAAAACGGAATGGAATTTTGAATTTTTCTATGAACGATAAAACATTGAACATTGACAGAATATGAATGTCACACCCCCTTTTGATCGACATAATTTACAATCAAGTAAAACGCAACAAAAATGCAACAAACACAGCGAAATATGAACATGAAGTGTAAAAAAACCCAAACACCTATAATCTGATACATTTGATTAATCACTAAGCTTTAGAACTTTTTGTAAAAATCTGCCCCTGACACCTGCATTTCAGGCTGGCCGCTCTGGAAACACTCTGTGGAAACGCTCCCCACCCACACTGCTTGGTGCCTCGTCTGAGCTGCTCTGACTTAGATTACCATAGTAACTAAATAGATTACCATAGTAATTAATTAGATTACCATAGTAACAAGTATATCATGCAAAAGTGCAGATTCCAACCATTGAAATACTTTGTATAGTTCAAGACTTACGGTCATTAGAAAACATCACTGCACATCATAATGGCGGCTACAGTTTCCATTTTAAAGATCTAAAAAAAATTATTTGGGAATGTCCGGCGGGCCAGATTGAAAAGCTTAACGGGCCGCATGTGGTCCTCGGGCCTTAATTTGACCAGGTCTGCACTGCATATAGTATTATAGTCTTTTCTAATGGCAACCTTCTAACTTTAAGAAACATAAAAAAAATAAAAAATCAAGAATAGAAGAGTAAAAATTGTTCACAAAATAAATAAATAAAAATAGTAGTAAGTAACAGTTTCATTTTTAGATAAACCAGAGTAAAAAAAAATGGAATCCCTCAATCCTGCGAAAAAATATGTGAAATTAGGGTTATCCCGATATTAATAATTTAGCACCGGTACCAAAATATATATTGATACTTTGATACTTTTCTAAATAAAGGGAGCTACAAAAATGTCAATATTGGCTTTATTTTAACCAGCTAATACACATATGTTTCTTATTGCACTCAAAGAACAATTTTAGAAGGTTAAAATAGAAATTAAAAGGCATTAAACACATTCGGCTTTTATTGTTGTACTCAAAGAACAATTTACAATTTTACATATTACATATAGTCTGCCATAATCAAAAATTAGGGTAGAATAGAATAAAAAGCTTTATTGACATATTAAATTATTCATGATTGCCACTCCTGGTCTGTGCTTTAAGGGAAATACAATTATTAGTAAGTGCTAAAAACTAAACAATGGATAAAAGTACATCAATAAGCCATGTAGCAGGTAAAACACACATTTGTTAAAGATAAAACACAAATTGTAGGAATTTGTTTCAAAATGTTGTCGTTTCACTTGCATTGGTTGACGCTAAATGGGCGGTTTTAACTCTGCAAATGTTTGGCATCAATTGTGTGCGTCTACTGTATGTGTCTACATGTGCACAGCACAAAAAAAGTATCGAAATACATTTTGGTACCGGTACCAAAATATTGGTATCGGGACAACACTACATGGAACCCATCTCCACTTCTGCCTTCATAGTTCTCGTTTGAATATTTGCTGCTACCACCTACACTGCAAAAACTGAAATCTAAGTAAGATTAAATATCTCAAATAAGAATGATATTTGCTTAATTTTTGTCTGATAAGATAATTCTTCTCACTAAGCAGATTTTATGTTAGACTGTTTTACTTGTTTTAAGGGTTTTGGTCCAAAATGATCTCAGTAAGATATTCCAGCTTGTTGCTGAGATTTTATGACCTATATTGAGTAAAACATGCTTGAAACTAGAATATCAGCTGTTGCAAAGCTGTGTCATCAACACTCAGAAGTATACAACTACTTTTTTAAAGTAATAATTTCTTATTTCAAGCATTTAAAAAAAAAAAATCATGACTTTGACACAATTGTGTCTCATAATTAAAACAGATGACAGCCAAATGGACTTTGCGGTTTTATTTTCAATGAAACAATAGAAAATGCGCACACATATAGTAGTACAGTTGGCACAGTACTGTAAAATGAGCGTTAATATTTAAACATTTAACATGTGACATTTCTAACAATTTTGAACAGAAATAGTTCATGCACATTCAGGGAAATTCTTCAAAATTACAATTCAAAAAAATTTGGCCGGGGGCCGGACTGTATATATGCGCACTAATTGACTGAAAGAGCACGCACTTGGCGCGATGATGTCATGTTGTCGATGGAAAAATGCATTTTTAGACAATATGATTTGCCTGAGCGGCTAGGAGACCCCGAGAGTAACAAGTGGTTGCCTTGTTGCCTTTCCATTAAGAACAATAAACTAGTTTTTAGTATAAGTTTGCTGGTTTCAAAAAATGTAATGCTGAGCGCATATCATTATGTCAAGATAATGGCACTAGCATTTACTTAATTTAAGAATATTTTTCAACATATTGAGCAAAAAGGTCTCTTTTTTTTCTACCAAGAAAAGTGCACTTGTTATTAGTGAGAATATACTTATTTTAAGGTATTTTTGGGTTCATTGAGGTTAGCTAATTTTACTTGTTTTGGAACGTCTTGACAAGCCAAATTGTCTTGTTCTATTGGCAGATAATTTTGCTTAGTTAAAATAAAATACCCCTATATTTTGTGTTTTCTTTTCTTGTTTTTGAACACTGACTTTTTGCAGTGTAGATATTCACCCATATGCTCATATTTCAAACATAGTTGCAAATGGTGATTAAATAATGAATAATTTGTGAACTGTGATGAATCTGATTAAACATTTGAATCATTTGACAGCAATGCTAATAACATTTTGACACGCCAGGCTCAAGTATGCACGCCAACTCCTGAGACAGCAGTCCTGGGATGTTAGCTTGCTTTCATTCCTCCTAACACACACCGTCAAAGGTTATTTTTGTCAAAAGGTTACATTACCTCAGGAATAAGCGACACCAAAGCCCCTCATCCCGCTCATGTGCAACACACATACTGAAGCCGCATAAAAACCCTACTCTCGCTCCTTTCAGCGGCTCCCGGTTCATTTAGGAATTCATCATGTGAAGTAAGAAGACTGCGGGGGAATGACACGTTGCAATGGAAATCCTGTTAAAACGACATAAATACCGCAGGTTCAAACTAAATCAGCAGACTGCGAGTTTGTGAGGAAGCATCTGCCCTGGAAGCAAAGCACCTCGCCAAGGCGCACCTTTTGACTGACACAGGAAGCAGTCAGACGTGACAGAGCCACATCTCCCCCTGTCGAGGGAAAATAATACTGTTTGTCAAACCTCTGCATGTGATTTCCACGGCTTTTGGCTGAGCCGTGTGGAAAATGTCAGGCCAAAATGTGACTCCCCTAGGAGAAACGGTAAGCTATTCTTGAAGTACCTGTACACATTTATCACAGAATATTGCTGATAAAGAAAAAAGCAATAATAATTTTCTCTACAACACTGGGGACATTCATAAATATTTATGTAGCTCTTTTGCTCAAGTCAGTTTTGACACTGGATGGTTGGGATATCGACTTGTACACCCTTCCAGGCATTATTAGACATTTTGCATGTTTGGTTGAGGAGTGTTGTTTAAATAACTGTCATATGACAGTTATACTGTCAATTTTTTTTGTATTTGCAAACCTTACAAAGGCACTTGATTCTAGTAAAACTCACATTGATACATTAGTACAGGCATTATTAGACATGTTGCATGTTTGGTTTTGGAGTTATGTTTATATAACTTTCATATTTAGTATGACAATTATACTGTCATTGAGTAAAAAAAAAACAATGTTGTGTTTGCAAACCTTACAAAAGCACTTGATTCTAGTACAACTCACACAGATACATTAGTACAGGCATTATTAGACGTATTGCATGTTTGGTTTTGGAGTTATATTTATATAACTTTCATATTTAGTATGACAATTGTACTGTCAGATTGAGTAAAACAAAAAATGTGTTTACAAAACTTACAAAAGCAAATTTTTCTAGTAAAACTCACAAAGATACAGTATTTCAGGCATTATTAGACATTTTGCATGTTTGGTTTAGGAGTTATGTTTGAATAAATGGGTATTGCTTTTTTCGCAATTGCTCAGGATTCTAAGAACATTTCTGTCATATTGAATAAAAATAATAATTTTTGTGTTTGCAAACCGTACAAAAGCCCTTTATTCTAGTAAAACTCACATAGATACATTAATACAGGCATTATTAGACATGTTGCATGTTTGGTTTTGGAGTTATGTTTATATAACTTTCATATTTAGTATGACAATTATACTGTCATTGAGTAAAAAAAAAACAATGTGTTTGCAAACCTTACAAAAGCACTTGATTCTAGTAGAACTCACATAGATACATTAGTACAGGCATTATTAGACATGTTGCATGTTTGGTTTAGGCGTTATGTTTATATAACTTTCATATTTAGTATGACAATTGTACTGTCAGATTGAGTAAAACAAAAAATGTGTTTACAAAAGCTAATTTTTCTAGTAAAACACACAAAGATACAGTATTTCAGGCATTATTATACATTTTGCATGTTTGGTTTAGGAGTTATGTTTGAATAAATGGGTATTGCTTTTTTCGCAATTGCTCAGGATTCTAAGAACATTACTGTCATATTGAATAAAAAAAATAATTTGTGTGTTTGCAAACCTTACAAAAGCACTTGATTCTAGTAAAACTCACATAGATACATTAATACAGGCAATATTAGACATTTTACATGTTTGGTTTTGGAGTTATGTTTATATAACTTTCATATTTCTTCATATTCATATTATTTCTTTAATAAGAAAATTGAACTCATTAGAAAGGAGATTAAAGACAACGCATCCCAGCTACAACTGGGTTCTATTAACACAAATACGACTGTATATACGACGGACACTGCCCTCCAAAATAGTCTCTCTATTTTTGATGAAATAACATTAGAGGAATTATTACAGCGTGTAAGTGGGATAAAACAAACAACATGTTTACTTGACCCACTTCCTGGGAAACTTATCAAGGAACTGTTTGTATTATTAGGTCCATCAGTGTTAAATATTATAAACTTATCACTTTCCTCCGGCACTGTTCCCCTAGCATTCAAAAAAGCGGTTATTCATCCTCTGCTCAAAAGACCTAACCTCGATCCTGACCTCATGGTAAACTACCGACCGGTCTCCCACCTTCCGTTTATTTCCAAAATTCTCGAAAAAACTGTTGCACAGCAGCTAAATGAACACTTAGTGACTAACAATCTCTGTGAACCTTTTCAATCCGGTTTCAGGGCAAATCACTCTACGGAGACAGCCCTCGCAAAAATGACTAATGATCTATTGCTAACGATGGATTCTGATGCGTCATCTATGTTGCTGCTTCTTGATCTTAGCGCCGCTTTCGATACCGTCGATCATAATATTTTATTAGAGCGTATCAAAACACGTATTGGTATGTCAGACTTAGCCTTGTCTTGGTTTAACTCTTATCTTACTGACAGGATGCAGTGCGTCTCCCATAACAATGTGACCTCGGACTATGTCAAGGTAACGTGCGGAGTTCCCCAGGGTTCGGTTCTTGGCCCTGCACTCTTTAGTATTTACATGCTGCCGCTGGGTGACATCATACGCAAGTACGGTGTTAGCTTTCACTGTTATGCTGATGACACTCAACTCTACATGCCCCTAAAGCTGACCAACACGCCGGACTGTAGTCAGCTGGAGGCGTGTCTTAATGAAATTAAACAATGGATGTCCGCTAACTTTTTGCAACTCAACGCTAAGAAAACGGAAATGCTGATTATCGGTCCTGCTAGACACCAACATCTATTTAATAATACCACCTTAACATTTGACAACCAAACAATTAAACAAGGAGACTCGGTAAAGAATCTGGGTATTATCTTCGACCCAACTCTCTCGTTTGAGTCACACATTAAGAGTGTTACTAAAACGGCCTTCTTTCATCTCCGTAATATCGCTAAAATTCGTTCCATCTTGTCCACTAGCGACGCTGAGATCATTATTCATGCGTTCGTTACGTCTCGTCTCGATTACTGTAACGTATTATTTTCGGGCCTCCCTATGTCTAGCATTAAAAGATTACAGTTGGTACAAAATGCGGCTGCAAGGCTTTTGACAAAAACAAGAAAGTTTGATCATATTACGCCTATACTGGCTCACTTGCACTGGCTTCCTGTGCACTTAAGATGCGACTTTAAGGTTTTACTACTTACGTATAAAATATTACACGGTTTAGCTCCAGCCTATCTCGCCGATTGTATTGTACCATATGTCCCGACAAGAAATCTGCGTTCAAAGAACTCCGGCTTATTAGTGATTCCCAGAGCCAAAAAAAAGTCTGCGGGCTATAGAGCGTTTTCTATTCGGGCTCCAGTACTCTGGAATGCCCTCCCGGTAACAGTTAGAGATGCTACCTCAGTAGAAGCATTTAAGTCCCATCTTAAAACTCATTTGTATAATCTAGCCTTTAAATAGACCCCCCCTTTTTTAGACCAGTTGATCTGCCGTTTCTTCTCTTCTCTCCTCTTCTCCCCTGTCCCTTGCGAGGGGGAGTTGCATAGGTCCGGTGGCCATGGATGAAGTGCTGGCTGTCCAGAGCCGGGACCCCGGGTGGACCACTAGCCTGTGCATCGGTTGGGGACATCTCTGCGCTGCTGACCCGTCTCCGCTCGGGATGGTTTCCTGTTGGCCCCGCTGTGGACTGGACTCCCGCTGATGTGTTGGATCCACTGTGGACTGGACTTTCACAATGTTATGTCAGACCCACTCGACATCCGTTGCTTTCGGTCTCCCCTAGAGGGGGGGGGGTTACCCACATATGCGGTCCTCTCCAAGGTTTCTCATAGTCATTCACCGACGTCCCACTGGGGTGAGTTTTTCCTTGCCCGTATGTGGGCTCTGTACCGAGGATGTCGTTGTGGCTTGTACAGCCCTTTGAGACACTTGTGATTTAGGGCTATATGAATAAACATTGATTGATTGATTGATTGATTGATATTTAGTATGACAATTATACTGTCATATTGAGTAAAAAAAAATGTTTTTGTGTTTGCAAACCTTACAAAAGCACTTGATTCTAGCACAACTCACATAGATACATTAGTACAGGCATTATTAGACATGTTGCATGTTTGGTTTAGGAGTTATGTTTATATAACTTTCATATTTAGTATGACAATTGTACTGTCAGATTGAGTAAAACAAAAAATGTGTTTACAAAAGCTAATTTTTCTAGTAAAACACACAAAGATACAGTATTTCAGGCATTATTAGACATTTTGCATGTTTGGTTTAGGAGTTATGTTTGAATAAATGGGTATTGCTTTTTTCGCAAAAGCTCAGGATTCTAAGAATTTATGTCATATTGAATAAAAAAAAGAATTTTTGTGTTTGCAAACCTTACAAAGGCACTTGATTCTAGAAAAACTCACATAGATACATTAATACAGGCATTTTTAGACATATTGCATGTTTGGTTTTGGAGTTATGTTTATATAACTTTCATATTTAGTATGACAATTATACTGTCATTGAGTAAAACAAAATGCTTTTGTGTTTGCAAACCTTACAAAAGCACTTGATTCTAGTACAACTCACACAGATACATTAATACAGGCATTATTAGACATGTTGCATGTTTGTTTTCGAGTTATGTTTATATAACCTTCATATTTAGTATAACAATTAAACTGTCATATTGAGTAAAAAAAAAATGTGTTTGCAAAACTTACAAAAGCTCATGTTTCTAGTAAAACTCACAAAGATACAGTATTTCAGGCATAATTAGACATTTTGCATGTTTGGTTTAGGAGTAATGTTTGAATACATTTGTATTGCTTTTTTAGTGTCATATTGAGTAAAAAAACAATTGTTGTGTTTGCAATCCTTACAACTAGGGATGTCCGATAATATCGAACTGCCGATAGTATCGGCCGATAAATGCTTTAAAATGTAATATCGGCAATTATCGGTATCGGTTTCATAATTATCGGTATCGGTTTCAAAAAGTAAAATGTATGACTTTTTAAAACGCCGCTGTGCCAATAAATCTTCAAGGCACTTCCTTTGCGTGCCGGCCCAGTCACATAATATCTACAGCTTTTCACATTCACAAGTTGATGCAAGGCATACTTTTTCAACAGCCATATAGGTCACACTGGGGCTGACCGTATAAACAACTTTAACACTGTTACAAATATGCGCCAAACTGTGAACCCACACCAAACAAGAATGACAAACACATATCGGGAGAACATCCCCACAGTAACACAACATAAACACAACAGAACAAATACCCAGAATCCCTTGCAGTACTAACTCTTCCGGGACACTACAATATACACCCCCGCTACCCCCTATCCACCCCCCCCCCCCCAACCCCGCCCAGCTCAACCTCCTCATAGTCTCTCTCAGGGAGAGCATGTCCCAAATTCCAAGCTGCTGTTTTGAGGCATGTTAAAAAAAACTTCAATAGACTTCAATAATAAATATGTTACATTGTTTAATGCATCCAGCGGGGCATCACAACAAAATTAGGCATAATAATGTGTTAATTCCACTACTGTATATATCGGTATCGGTTGATATCGGTATCGGTAATCAAGAGTTGGACAATATTGGAATATCGGATATCGGTAAAAAAAAAGCCATTATCGGACATCTCTACTTACAACAGCACGTTTCTAGTAAAACTCACAAAGATACATTAATACAGTCATTATTAGACTCTCTTACTGTCATATTGAGTAAAAAATTAAGTTTAGTGTTTGGAAACCTTACAAAAGCACATGTTTCTAGTAAAACTGATATCAATACATTATTACAGGCATTATTAGACATATTGCATGTTTGGTTTAGGAGTTATGCTTGAATCAGTTTATATTGCTTTTTTCGCATGAGCTCAGTATTCTAAGAACATTACTGTCATATTGAGTAAAAAAAAGAATTTTTGTGTTTGCAAACCTTACAATAGCACATGTTTCTAGTAAAACTCACACAGATACAATAATACAGTCATTATTAGACATATTGCATGTTAGGTTTAGGAGTTATTCTTGAATATATTTTTATTGCTTTTTTCGCATTAGCTCAGGATTCTAATAACATTACTGTCATATTGAGTAAAAAAAAATAAGTTTTGTGTTTGGAAACGTTACAAAAGCACACGTTTCTTGAAAAACTGATAAAGATACAATAATACAGGCATTATTAGACGTATTGCATGTTTGGTTTAGGAGTTATGTTTAAAGAAATTTGTATAGCTTTTTTCGCAATAGCTTAGGATTCTAAGAACATTACTGTCATATTGAGTAAAAAAAAAATGTTTGTGTTTGCAAACCTTACAAAAGCAGTTGATTCTAGTAAAACTCACATTGATACATTAATACAGGCATTATTAGACATATTGCATGTTTGGTTTTGGAGTTATTCTTGAATACATTTGTTAGTGCTTTTTCGCATTATCTCAGGATTCTAAGAACATTACTGTCATATTGAGTAAAAAACTAAGTTTTGTGTTTGCAAAACTTACAAAAGCTCATGTTTCTAGTAAAACTCACAAATATACATTATTTCAGGCATTATTAGACATGTTGTTGCATGTTATGTTTAGGAGTTATGTTTGGATACATTTGTATTGCTTTTTTCGTAATAGCTCAGTATTCTAAGAACATTACTGTCATATTGACTAACAAAAAAAATGTTTGTGTTTGCAAACCATACAACAGCACGTTTCTAGTAAAACTCACACAGATACATTAATACAGTCATTATTAGACATATTGCATGTTCGGTTTAGGAGTTATGCTTGAATAAATTTGTTAGTGCTTTTTTAGCATTATCTCAGGATTCTAAGAACATTATTGTCATATTGAGTAAAAAACTAAGTTTTGTGTTTGGAAACCTTACAAAAGTACATGTTTCTTGAAAAACTGAAAAAGATACATTAACACAGTCATTATTAGACATATTGCATGTGTGGTTTAGAAGTTATTCTTGAATGCATTTTTTATTGCTTTTTTCGCATTATCTCAGCATTCTAAGAACATTACTGTCATATTGAGTAAAAAACTAAGTTTTGTGTTTGAAAACCTTACAAAAGCACATGTTTCTTGAAAAAGTGATAAAGATACATTATTACAAGCATTATTAGACATATTGCATGTGTGGTTCAGGACTTATGCTTGAATATTTTCTTATTGCTTTTTTCGCATTATCTCAGGATTCTAAGAACATTACTATCATATTGAGTAAAAAACTAAGTTTTGTGTTTGGAAACCTTACAAAAGCACACGTTTCTTGAAAAACTGATAAAGATACAGTACTACAGGCATTATTAGACATATTGCATGTGTGGTTTAGGAGATATGTTCATATAACTTTCATATTTAGTATGACAATATTTATTTGTTACTTTTTATCGCATTATCTAAGGATTCTAAGAACATTACTGTATATTGAGTAAAAAAAAAAAAATGTGTTTTTGCAAACCTTACAACAGCATGCTTCTAGTAAAACTCACAAAGATACATTAATACAGTCATTATTAGACATATTGCATGTTAGGTTTAGGAGTTATTCTTGAATACATTTTTTATTGCTTTTTTCGCATTAGCTCAGATTCTAAGAACATTACTGTCATATTAAGTAAAAAAACTAAGTTTAGTGTTTGGAAACCTTACAAAAGCACATGTTTCTAGTAAAACTGATAAAGATACATTAATACAGTCATTGTTCATTATATTGCATGTTCGGTTTAGGAGTTATTCTTGAATACATGTTGTATTGTTTTTATCGCATTATCTCAGTATTCTAAGAACATTACTGTCATATTGAGTAAAAATACAAGTTTTGTGTTTGCAAAAATTGGAGGGGCCAAAATATCCGGTTTTTCATTGTTTTGTTAATTAAATCAATAACATGAACATTTACATTGAAAGGTTTGTCAGAGCTATGTTTTATTAATGCTGCATTTACTAGTATTGCTCATGTTGTAATTCTTACTATAATTCTTCATGTTTAGTTGTTGTTTTTTGTCCAAGGTAGGTATTATTTTCTCCAGGATTTTTTTTCTCTCCAGAGGCTATGGGGGAGCTAAGAACATAATCAATTTTTCAGGACTTCAGTTCTCATCGTTTCAGTAAAATCAGTTATGGTACAGCACAAGCATGCCCGATTCAAAAGAAGTATTGACTGAATGTGACCAAAGAATATTCAACAAAATAGTTATGCCTAACACAATGGCAAACATGTTTCACGTACAAATGTGAAAGATGCAGCAACAGACAGCGCTCATGCATCTGCTAATAACCAGACAATTGCTTGTATTCGGTCATGTGGCTTCTTCCCGGAAATGAAAACCAGTGGTGGTCAACCAAGCCAAATGGGCCTAGATCTTGCTGCAAAAAGCAGACACTAGCAACAAATCAAACTATGCAATGGAATTGATCTATACTTTTTTTTTTTTTTTTTTTAAGATTTGTCGAGTGATATAAAAAAAATTCCGTCGGTGGAATTCCCAGATATATCGAACTATCCAAGTGCTCCAGAAGCCATTGTACACACCAAAACAGATGAAAACTTGCAAAAGCATGGAGGTCTTCAAATTATTTGTGCGTTGCTGGGTCAGGGAAATTGGTTTTAAGATGTGGAGGGGGGCGTGGCCTCCGGGCCTGACGCGGAACATGGTGTGCCATGACCGGCCTCGAAGACAGCGACAGGTGCGTAGATGGCCCAGGTGGGCCTTGTTATCTAATCACCTGTCGCCTTTATTAGCAGCAGCCGTGATGAGACGAGTTAGTCGGGGTTGGAGGTGCTGCTAAGCGGACGCAGCAGACAAAGACACTTTGCTGAAAAGCAAAAGCCTCTGCACCTGTTATGAAAATAAAACAGTGTTGTACCCTGAAATTCCTGGCTCTCCTGGCAGTGTGTGGTGGTCCGAAGAACCCACTAGAGGGCGACCTCTACACAAGACTCTCCCGGATTTCATGATTTCACTTTGCTTCTACTGGCATGTTTGTTGGCTTGTTGTTGCACACGCCGTTTACGAGTATGCGTGATTTTCTCCGTATTTATCAAAATATAACTATAGATGTCAAGATCAGAGCCGGCCCGAGGCATAAGCGTACTAAGCGCTTGCTTAGGGCCCCGTGGCCACCAGGGGGCCCCCAAAAGCAATTAACAAAAATGTCTTATTTTTTATTTTTTGCATGTACGAGTCTGACAGATGATTTCTAAATGATCAAAGATATATTATTGTACAAAAACACAATTTTAGGTCAACAGAGCCTAGTGATTCTTCCTGCCTCTCTTTAAATGTAAAACTGCCTCTGCTGCGCCTGTGACGTTTGCCGCCTGCCGTGCAATGCCAGTGCGCACTGGGCATCAAAAGCGCAGATAGAGGCAAAACAATGTCACAAAAAAAGGACATATCCTTCAGGTGCAGAAAAAAGGAAGAAGAAGAAAGTGAAAGAGGAGAAAAAATGCCATGATAAAGGTATGTTTGCATGACTTGGTAATAAAAAGTTTATCAAAGAGATTTGTAGCTGTAATTAGCTTCAGCTAGGTGACGTTAGCTAGCTAGCGCGGTGTTAGCAATATGTTTTTAGCATCAGGTTACTATTGAGATATGTTGTTTGCACAAATTGTTTGCAGCAGAGCACGGTAATTTATGTGAGTAAAATAAACATTATTTTTTACATCAACTCATAAGTTATGTGAAACTTCCCCAGGAGCATTGTTAAAATACTTTGTAGTGTAGTAGAATTTCTGACCTTTTGACCTATATTTCTTGTCTTTTAAGAATGTCCGCTCATTTTCAATACTCTTGTATTTTTGTGCCATTGAATGGACCAGTTGTGGGACAAAAGTGAATATTAAGTCGTGCCAACCTGTCTATAGAATGTGTTGACTGTCTCAAGGATTCGAGTTGTTATGGAACAGATAGGAAAAGCAAAACAAGACATTGACGCATTTGATAAGGAACGATGACGCACAACAGACATATAAATGAATGGCAGAAGACCGGAACTCAGGAGTGATTTTGGCTTGTGTGTGTCTTGTTGGCTCCGGAGTAACTTGTGGTTTGTCTGCACGACCAACTCAATTCAACCTGCACTTCTGATAATGGGTAAATAAATGTGTTGTACTAAACTACTTTTGTTGCCTGCTTAAGCTTCGGACAATCCACTACAGTAGGCACAGAATCAGCCCAGAGCCAGTCCACATCCTCAGGCTCAACTGTGAGTGATGAATCAGGTGAGGAAAAGACTGTCACCATACAGTATACATTTAATTTCTTAGTATAAACATTACACCTGAAGGGAAATTAATATAGTCAAAGTATCTCAGTAATATGTGTGCCTATATGTATGCATGTATGTATTTCATCTTAGGTCCATCTCCATCCTCTACAGTGCTCTCTCACACACCTCCATCCTCTGTGCCCACTGTCCCCTCCATGTCTGAAACCACAGCTGATTTATCTAGTAAGTTAACTGCAAAACACCCTTTTTAATGGCTCATTGTACTGCAGAACATTCTGAGATGAATAATTATGTCCAACAGTGCAATTTAATGACCTTATAGGTCCTTCTTTTTTAGTCATTGTCTTTCTTTGGTCACTTCCTCAGTAACTTCCACCACAACGTCCCCTTCACACCATGGACCATCATCAGCTCCGCCAGTTGACCCAGCTGAGTGGCCTTCTTTCCTCTCAGATTCAGACAGGACTGAGCAGGTGATCAGAGGACCACTGTCTATTAAGGAGAACTTTTCATTCCCCAAACGGCATAATGGCCGAAGTTTTCATTATCATTATACCTACAGACAGCTAGTCAATGGGGGAAAAGTCAAGCGTAGCTGGCTGACTTATTCAAGAAGTAAAGATGCAGTCTATTGCTTTTGCTGCAAATTATTTTCCAAAAAGTCCTCAAAACTGGCAGCCGAGGGACAGCGGGATTGGGTCAACATAGGTGCACTGCTGAAACAGCATGAAAACAGTGAAGATCATTGTAGCAACATGGTGAAATGGAAGGAATTTGCCTTGCGTCTTTCAAAGGGGAAAACTATTGATGAGACAGAAATTGGCCTCCTGGAGGCAGAAAAGAATCGCTGGAGAGACGTTCTCACACGCTTAGTCACTATTATCCAGTCACTGGCAGAAAGGAACCTGGCACTGAGGGGATCTGTTATTATTATTTATTATTAGCCTTTATTTAACCAGGTAAAATCCCATTGAGATCAAAGATCTCTTTTCCAAGGGAGACCTGGCCAAGAGGGCAGCAGCAAGGTTACATTAAAAACAGTAAACATCACATTTACGACATTAAAACTTGCTCACATAACACATGTGCATACAGACAAGGTAGACTGCAGTCCTTTCACAGAAGCTTTAAACTCATTCAACGTAACAAGGGTTTGAAGTTTAATATTCCATTGTAGGTTATTCCAAGCCTTCGCTGCTGAAAACCTAAATGCTTTCTTGCCCAGTTCAGTTCTTACTTTGGGGACGACAAATTGCAGAACATTCATTGAACGAAGATTGTGACTTCCTTGTTTCTTTGTTAAAAGACAAGACAGATAAGATGGAGTGATACCCAGAATGGTTTTGTAGATGAAAACATACCAATGATTGAGGCGTCGAGCACTTAAAGATGTCCAGTTAACCATTGAGTATAACACGCAATGTTGACACATTACATCAGACGAACAACGGGAACTTTCTAAAAGAAGTGGAACTGATTGCTAAATTTGATCCTGTGTTGAAAGATCACGTGAGACGCATTGACAGTGGAGCAGAGCATATCACATACTTGGGGAAAACTATTCAAAATGAGTTGATAACCTGTATAAGTGATGAAATAGTGGAGATAATGGTGTCTGAAATCAAACAGTCAAAATACTATGCTGTAATACTGGATTGCACCCCAGATGTAAGTCATCAAGAACAGATGTCTGTTGTTGTGCACACTGTAAATATCGACAAAACACCTGAGGTAAAGGAACACTTCTTGGGGTTTCTTCTAGCTCCTGAATCTACTGGTCAAGGCTTGTCTGAACTAATTCTTCAGAGGCTTGAAGTAGGGATGGGCGATACCACACTTTTAGGGTTCGATACGATACCGATACTTTTTCTTGCATTTTCACCGATACCGATACCAATAATTTCTTATTGGCAATTTTTGTCAGTCAAAAATATTATTACTATTATTATTTAAGACAAATCACAAGACAAATACAGACCATTTATACCACATGTATTATGGTCAATATATAATAAAAGTAAAATTAAAATAAATAACATAAATATGAAAAATAAATTAAATATATATAATAATAATTATATATTATATATAATAATAATTAGATATTAGGGCTTTCCAATTAACTGTCAAATCCGAATCGCAAGAAGCTGCAGTTATTTTTTAAAGTTTGTGATATAATTAGCAATTAATGAAATATGAAATAGGCTAATGTTTTCAAAATGTAAGAAATCATGTTACAGATTAAAACCAAAATCACATTCAATCATATATTTCAAGATTTTCTTGGAAAAAAATAAAACTGTAATGCAAAGATGAAGAATCTCCTAATTGTATCTCTTTCTTATCTTGTTTTAAATACTCAAGCAATTTTCAACTAACAGTAAATTCCCCTGTGTGGAAATTATTTGAATTTAGGATAATCATTTAAACAAAAATATTCAGTAGAAAAATAAAATAAACAATGCCTGACACTGGATATGCCTGCATCGCTGTCGGCTGGCTGTGTGTGTGTTGCACGTTGACGGCGCTCATTCGCTGTCTCCTGTCACGTGACTGGGCCAGCACATAGTAAGTTAAGTAAGTCATCAAAAACATCTGAAAGTGATGCTTGCACCCCCCACACGCCGTTTTTTGGTTTATATCGATACTTTTTTCAATAAAGTGATGCCAAATGAGTAGCGTGTGAGTATCGATATATCGATACCACAGGATCGATACGCACATCCCTAGCTTGAAGAGTTGAACATCCGCTTTGAGGACTGTAGGGGACAATTAAGGACCTTAATTTAAGGTAGTTTATTTTGATTTTTTCCCAAAAAAATGTTTGCACATCGTTATGTACATTTACATAGTTTTAATATGTAGTAACTTTATATTTGTTTATAAACCGTTATGTTACCTTGTTTCTAGTAACTTTGTTCATTAATATTATTTAAGTATTTGCTTGATATTTAATTTAATTATGTTGTTTTTTGTACAATTGAATTTGTTCCTTTTTATATTTATTTAAGTGATTTTATTGTTGCACTTTATGGTTTTACTTGCACTACGAATTATTTTTGCACATTGCTGTTTCAGGTTTTTGTTACCAAAAATAATAAAGTGAATCAGAATCAGCTTTATTGTCCAGTTATGTTTAACACACATGGAATTTAACTTCAGTAGACTGCGCTCTCTTTGTACAAAGTAAACATTAAATATGAACAATTAACTAAAAATATAAACTAGTAATTAAAGACTAATATGTACAAGACTGATGAGACAAGATGACACTTTTACTGTAAATACAAAGCTTTATCACTTGGACTGTTCAACCCCAGGTCACTCTTGTAGCTGAATGTTTTCTACATTTTAAGATTAGGAACCATATGTGGCACTCTGGACATCATTCGTTCATTCATTGGTATTATTTATGTTCTTAACTGGGCCACCCCCATATCTTTATAAATGACATGTCATCTGTAAAGACATGCCAGGCTGACAATAGGATAATGTAAACAACACTGCCAGAGCCGCAATGAGTTTATAGTAGGTGTGTGAATGATCAACAATCAATATTATTGGCAGAAATACAGGGGCCCAAAATCTAATTTTGCTTAGGGCCCCATGGAGGCTTGGGCCGGCACTGGTCAAGATTGTGTATGTGCTGAAAGCTTCATTTATGATTGTTGCCTTTGGCAAAAGCTTAACACTTTTAGGTTTTGCTGACATTTGCTTTATTGTATCAAGACACTCCGAGTTGCTGCTTTATGAAACACAAAAATGTGTTTAAAATAATACAAATGATATAAAGATAATACTTAATTAGGAAATACCGTATTTTTCGGACTATAAGGCGCACTTAAAATCCTTTCATTTTCTCAAAACTCTTTATAACCCGGTGCGTCTAGTGTACAGAAACATTTTGGTTGTGCTTACTGACCTCGAAGCTATTTTATTTGGTACATGGTGTATTGATAAGTGTGACCAGCAGATGGCAGTCACACATAAGAGATAATGTTATAATGTTCCATTTAAAATATAGAACATTACACACGGCGCTCAAAAATCCATCAAAATATTTTAGCTCGACTTTGGTAAGCTATGAAGTAGCTTGATGGATTGTACAGTGATTCACAACATACGAGTATTATTATGGTGTGTGTATAAGGTGAGACATTATCTGGCTTATGTTTCGCAGTATTATGCAACAGCAACTTGTCTTACCTTCTGGTACCTGCTGATCTGTATTTGGGATCTGCATAAGTCCTGAAAATGTCCACGCGTCCGCCTTTGTAGTCCGTGTCGACGCCGTAGTCGATAAGCTTCTTCTTTTTCTCTATCTTCTTGTTATGGGACATTCATCCTCCGTTGTTGCCATTTCTAATATAAAGTAGTGTAAAGTTTGTACTTATATCTGTCAATAAACTCGCCATGAAAGCACTAAAACATACCGGTGTAGTGAGTTTACATTATTCACCCAAGGAACTTTAGTTATTAGAGAGTTCCGGTCGGACAGTTTATCACGGGACACATTTCTGATGTTGTTGTTGCACTAGTGAGCCACGGATGAGGAGATTCTGCTCCGTTATTGATTGAAGTCTGAATGTCATTAAAACAGTTAGCGCCATCTTTTGACTTTTCTTCCACTCCCGTCCTTGCACGCTACACCGCTACAACAAAGATGACGGGGAGAAGACGCTGCCGAAGGTGAGCCACGTAAATAAGACGACTATCAGAAAGTGGCTTGAAGATGATCTGTAAAACATAATCTATTCAACATTTTGACCAAAGAACCACCATTACATGTTATGTAGACTACAAGATAGTGTTTTACATTTAAAAAAAAAAAAAAAAGACCCATTTAATGCGCCTTTTGTATGAAAATAGACCTGACTAGACCCGCTCATCAGCAGTGCACCTTATAATACGGTGTGCCCTATGGTCCGGAAAATATGGCACTAAACATTTAAAGTTTATCAAACAAACCTTTAACAAAGTGATCACTACAAACTTGTGCATTCTTCCACTCTGATCCCTTCCAGGGGACTGCGTCCCGTTTTTCTTGTCATGGTTTTCTAAAATCCTGCACACTTCCCACCTCCTTGATTACCTCTCGAGGAACCCTGAAGAAACATGTATCCTTTTCGTGATTTGAATGATTCGTACAGCTGCAAACATAAGGTTTTTTTTTAGAAAGGCTAAATGGCGCCTACTACTAATTGAAAACAGACGCTGGCTTGACCACCACGCATATTTGTAAAACCAAGCAATAAGTTGTATTCACCTGATGTCACGTCCGGCTCATTAACTACGCGAGGCTCGAAGTGGTGGGCCAGTGATCGTCTGTTGTCATAGCGTTCTGGGCGGCATTTTGCCTTTTTCCACAAAAAATGCCATATGCTTGCCGACTTTTAGGCTGTCGGAACCGTTCAAATCATAAAAAGGAAAACATTTTCCTAAGCGTTCCTCAAGATGTGATCAAAAAGAGCGAAAGATGACAAAAAGTGTCAGAGGGAGCCGAGTGGAATAACGCACGTTTGCACTGATCACTTCATTAAAGGTTTGTTTGCTATACTTTTAAAGTTAAAGTACCAATGATTGTCACACACACACTAGGTGTGGCGAAAATGTTCCCTGCATTTGACCCATCACCCTTGTTCACCCACTAGGATGTGAGGGGAGCAGTGAGCAGCAGCGGTGGCCGCGCCCGGGAATCATTTTTGGTGATTTAACCCCCAATTCCAACCCTTGATGCTGAGTGCCAAGCAGGGAGGTAATGGGTCCCATTTGTATAGTCTTTGGTATGACTCGGCCGGGGTTTGAACTCACGACCTACCGATCTCAGGGCGGACACTCTAACCACTAGGCCACTGAGCAGGTAGTGCATTAAACACACGGAGTTTTAAAACACATTTTCGCGATGAGTGTTTCGTAAACCACCATTGCTCGGTGTGTTTAAATAAAAGTAAGCAAATGTGAGCAAAACCTAAAAGTGTTAAGCTTTTACCAAAGGCAACAATCATAAATGAAGCTTTCAGCACATACACAATGTTGACATCTATAGTTATGCTTTGATAAATACGGAGAAAAACACGCATACTCGTAAACGTCGTGTGCAACAACAAGGCAACAAACATGCCAGTAGAAGCAAAGTTAAATCATAACAAGTCTTGAAACTGTTGGGATATATTATGTTTGGATATAATTACGATATGGTGGGGGTGAGAGGAGTCTCTACTATATTCTGAGCCCTGGTCAGACAGCGGCTTTTTGCAATCTTCTTGATAGGAGAAAGAGGAGTCCTGGGGCCGTACTTATCAAGCTTCTTCTACTCCTAAGAAGTCTGCTAAGAGTTGACTTAAGAGTAAATAAATTCTTCGCTGAAAGCTGCACTTAAAAGTTAGTTATCAAGCGTCTTACTCACACTTTCAGCGAAGTGTAGGACTGAATCTTAAGTGTCACACTCAGAGCTGAATTACGACATTACTATGTGCCGTAAACGGAATTTTAGGTGACGTCATTGCTGTGTCCATAGAAATGACCAATCACGGAAGGGAATCCGTTGTCTAAGAATAAAGAAATATCTTGGAAATATTTAAGTGGACAATGGGAGTGTATATTTTGACAATAAACTACAAAATAATACAAAACAAACTAGTCCCCGCCGGCACTCACGCTACCGCTCCCTCTCTTCTATCGCCCACACACTCACTGACGTCACTCACCTCACGGCCACACACATACGCTACTGTCATAACATTTTCTTTCCAATTCATTAATTAGGCAACTAATTTGAAACTGGTGTGGGTGGCTCTATATATACTAGCCCACTGCAGACACATGCAGAAATCAACAAGGAATCGAAAAGTATTAAATCTGTGACAAAAATAATATCCGCTCTGTCTAAACCAGGGGTCACCAACGCGGTGCCCGCGGGCACCAGGTCGCCCGTAAGGACCAGATGAGTCGCCCGCGGGCCTGTTCTAAAAAAAAATATATATATATATATTTTTTTTAAAATTAAATCTACATAGAAAAAACACAAGATACACTTTCAATCAGTGCATCAACCCAAACAACCCCCCCTCCCCATGCACACTCATCCACACCCACTCACACAAAAGGGGTTATTTCTTTCTGCTACCAATATTCTGGTTCCCACAACATAGACAACACATCTGCAAGGGACACAGTCCCTGAAGCACACATGATTGTATAGGCTGCTGGTCCACTAACATTTTCATTAATTACTATGTTTTATGTAATTATTTTTATATTGTTTTACTTTCTTTTTTATCCAAGAAAATGTTTTTTATTTATTTATCTTATTTTATTTTATTTTTAAAAAAAGGGCCTTATCTTCAACAGACCAGGTTGTCAATGAAATTAGATTTGTTTAAAGGGTTTTTTAAACCAGGCCCAGTCCAGATAATGTCCAAGTCGGACTCAGCAACACACACCTTCATTCATGTACACAGAAAAAAAAATTAGATTGCAGATTGCATATAATTTATAAACAAAATTACATTTTAAAAATAAGCATTTATGTACAGTCCAGATTATGTCCAGGTCACTCAAATTAGGGAACACAACAACAGATATAATATAATCTATAAACATAATTATACTTTCAAAATAAGCCTTTGAGGACTTCTCATCTTTTTTTTAAATGTTTTTTGGCATCATTATCGTTTTCAACCATGTAACTTTCTAAAGTTAGAAAATACTGAATAAATGTTTTAAAGAAAGTAATACTAAGTGAATATCTGTTTTTGGCCTTAAAAATAAACATTTTACCGAGTACTATAATTAAATGGACTAAATCATGATTGTCAATGAACTCTCCTAAAATAACAGAAACCACATTAAGCTTCATAAACAAACCAATCCTTAAACACATTTTTTCAACTTCCACCCAAAACAAAGACACAATATGACAATACCAAAACAAATGCAGGGTGGATTCAGGCTCCTGACAACAAAATCGGCAATCATCTGACTCTGTCATATTCCATCATTTTAACATTTTCCCTGTGGGTAAAGTTATAAATAATTTTAATTTGAAAATAACGATTTTGCACATCGATAGTGGTTTTATAGATTAGTTTGAATATGGCATCCCATGGCAACGGGCAGTCAAAAAAGTCCTCCCATTTTCCATTTGTGTTGTATGAGGCCGCCTTCAAAGATTTCTTTATTAAATAAAAATTATATATTTTTCTATTTATTTTAGTTCCTTTTTGCCAACTAGAATTTCTTATTAGAGGTTTACAAACTAATAATTTAGTAGTTCCATAATTAATTATTTGTTTCCATCTTTTCCCAATTACTCCAGTTAGTTGATAAAATGAAAAGCTTGAGCAAGCATCACCATACATAGCTCTAAATTCATCATACTTCATAATTTTACCATTCTCATTGATAATATCATTGACAAAAATGATTCCTCTTTCAAACACATTTTTCCAAAAGAAAGGCTTTCCATCTATTAAAATATTAGAGTTCATCCATATTAAATGCTGCAAAATATCGTCTCTTTTTTCTGGCACATAAAATTGAAAACACCACTATGAGTGGATTGTTTCCTTTATGAACCCCGCCATGTTTCCCAGCAGACTCTCTGGGAGGGGATCACTTGTAAAAAAGGATACAATTTCTTTTGATACAGTACATGTTTTTTGTCCAACAGGACATTTGTGTACCACTCAATGTTTAAATACATCTTTGGAACAATTGATGCTTTTAAAGACAGACACATGGCTTCCAGGTTGAGAAGTTCCAGCCCCCATATTCATACTCTTTGTACAAAACCTTTCTTTTAATCTTTTCTGGTTTGCCGTTCCAGACAAAATCGAAGACCCTCCGCTCATAAATCTTAAAAAAGTTTTGTGATGGAGCTGGTAATGACAAAAACAAATAAATAAATTGAGGAATAATTAACAAGTTGGCAATAGACATTTTACCATACAAGGTTAGGGATTTCCCTTTCCATAATTGCATAATTTTGTCCAGCTTTCTTAGTCGATTATCATAATTTACTGAGCCTAGATCTTCCAGATTTTCTGGGACAACAACACCAAGTATGTTAACTGGTCCATCTGTCCACAAAACAGGCACTTTGCATTCCATTCGAAAGGACGTTCCCTTTAGATTTCCGATCCTTAACATTTTACATTTATCATAATTAAGCTTAAGGCCAGATTGCTGTGAAAATATGTCCAAAAGATTAAGAAGGTTCCGCAAACAATGAGGAAAAATCTTATCTTTGTGAATCAGCCTTTTCTGACATGAACTTCATCAAGAACAAACACAGAACACGCCTCACTGATGCAGATCTGCAAGACTCACTCAGAGTTGCAGTGTCAAGTTACACAACAGAGTACAACACACTAGTTAACAGCATGCAATGCCAGGCTTCCCACTAACTGACAAAGAAACAGATAACAGATTTGGTGTCCAGTTCAAAGTGTGACATGATTTAAAAATTTGAGTTTACTTTTGTATTTTACATGAGTTATTATTTGTACAAACATGGTGCAAAGTAATTCATGATTTGTTAAAAAAATGTTAGTGGCTAGCTAGTTAAAATGGGATATTGTGATTTCACAAGACTGTCTTAGAAGTGATCATTTGAAAATGTTCAATTTGAAAAATGTGCACTTAGAGAAAATATAAAAATAAAGTGTTGCATATTGATATTTATCTGTTTCTATATATATTTATTGTGAGAAATCATTAAGATGATCAGTGTTTCCACAAAGATAAATATAATTAATTATTAATAATAACAGAGTTAAAGGTAAATTGAGCAAATTGGCTACTTCTGGCAATTTATTTAAGTGTGTATCTAACTGGTAGCCCTTCGCAGTAATCAGTACCCAAGAAGTAGCCCTTTGTTTCAAAAAGGTTGGTGACCCCTGGTCTAAACGATACCGTTTGATCAGCTGCTCGTCATAAAAAAAACAAAAAACATTGATCCGTTCCCTGAACGTTCGCGCACGTCTCTCTCGCCTCAGTGCCAGCCCCTGCTGGCAACTTCTAACCACTTAAGACACCTCTGAAGGTCTCTTAAATATCGTGGAGAGTAGGAGTGATTCTTAGACTTAAGAACGTTGATAAAAAGCTTTTATTCTTAAGTTTGAGAGTAGGACTAAATTTCGCAAATTCTCAGGACTTAAGTGTAAAATGGCACTCTAAGAAGCTTGATAAGTACGGCCCCTGATGATCTTTTCCGCCGTCCTCACCACTCTCTGCAGAGACTTCCAGCCTGAGGCACTGCAGGCTCCAGTCCAGACAGAGATGCTGTTGGTCAGCAGGCTCTCTATAAGTGCCTCTGTAGAATGTGGTGAGTATGGGGGGGAAGGAGCTGTGCTCTTTTCATCCGACGCAAAAAGTGCATGCGCTGCTGAGCTCTTTTAACAAGAGGCACCAGGTCATATTGTCAGTTATCTGCACCCCCAGGAACTTGGTGCTGCTTACGATCTCCACTGCTGTGCCATTGATGACGGCCCTGGACCTGGCGCAGCAGTCATGGGTCATCGATGTGAACAGCAGCGGACTCAGGACGCGGCCCTGGGGGGAGCAGGTGCTCAGGGAGATGGCACTGGAGGTGTCGTCGCCCACTCTCACAGACTGAGGTCTGTAAGAGTGACTTGACTAAAAACCAAGAAAAGTCCCAACCTTGTGTGCTTATTGGAGGACATTTAGATGCTAACTGGCCATCCAGCTTTTGCACAAGTAAACATGCAGCACGACTGCTTGAATCGGAGCTTTTATGGAATATTTTAGAAGCGAGCTAATATCAACCGATATGTATATACTGTATATTGGGTCAGGACACTATAGTTTTAAGCAGCTCAAAAATGTAATAATTGGACAAGGGGAAATAATGCATTCGCATAAACCAGCAGAGATTACAACCTAATCATTGTAAAACAAACAAAGCATGCTGGGAAGAGAAACCCATGTTCTCATCAACAGGCTACAAAGACCCCACCAGTGCAGCTGGCTCGCTGTCACCACGACCCAAAGATCAAGAACAAAGTCCCTAAAGGTGTGAGTGAAGCTGAGGTTGTCATGGAGGGTTAGGGTGCTCCTCCGGCCTTGAATTGCCCTCACGTTACCCCCGTGTTGCTCCCATGCTAATAAATCATCCACGTTTCTTGTTAGCTTCCATCTGCCATTGTAAGTGTGAACAAAACACTATTCTCAATTGATGCATTCCTAAAAGGAAATGTGCAAACAAATGTCCTCTGAATAATGGCGTGATCAGCAGAATGCAAATGCACGGCTGATATGCTGTGCTTAAGCTGCATCTCCACATCAAACACGGATCAATTCCTAAGCCTTGTCGGGATGCAACATTTGCCCAGATGTGAGTGCCTGCAATATTTCACTGCAATGAAAATATACAGTAAGTAGAATGGATATGTTGTCTTTGCCATAAGCGCCGATCTACATTTCTGCCAGTGGGTGCTCGGTGTGTGTGTATTAGTGTTGTCCCGATACCAATATTTTGGTACCGGTACCAAAATGTATTTCAGTACTTTTCGGTACTTTTCTAAATAAAGGGGACCACAAAAAATCTCATTATTGTCTTTATTTTAACAAAAAAATCTTTGTGTACATTAAACATATGTTTATTATTGCAATTTAGTCCTTAAATAAAATAGTGAACATACAAGACAACTTGTCTTTTAGTAGTAAGTAAACGAACAAAGGCTCCTAATTAGTCTGCTGACATATGCAGTAACATATTGTGTCATTTATAATTATATTATTTTGTCAACATTATTAAGGACAAGTGGTAGAAAATTAATTATTAATCTACTTGTTCATTTACTGTTAATATCTGCTTACTTTCTGTTTCAACATGTTCTATCAACCCTTATGTTAAAATGTAATAATTACTTATTCTTCTCTTGTTTGATACTTTACATTAGTTTTGGATTATACCACACATTTAGGTCTCAATCTGATACCAAGTAGTTACAGTATCATACATTGGTCATATTCAAAGTCCTCATGTGTCCAGGTACATATTTCCTGAGTTTATAAACATAATATGAATTTAAAAAAAACGAAAGATTTTGAGATGTTAAAAATTATCAATATCGTAGTATCGACTAGATACGCTATTGTACTTGGTATCATCACAGTGGATGTTAGGTGTAGATCTACCAATGGCGTTTATTTACAGTATAGCGTCCCGGAAGAGTTGGTGCTGCAGGGAATTCTGGGAATTTGTTCTGCAGTGTTTATGTTGTGTTACGGTGCAAATATTCTTCCAAAATGTGTTTGTCGTTGTTGTTTAGTGTGGTATCAATATATGGCACATGTTTATGACAGTGTTGGCATTGTTCATACTGCCACCCTTAGTGTGACATGTATGGCTGTTGAGTAAGTATGCTCTTCGTTTGCTCGTGTGCAGATGATTGCGTCATTCGTTCATTATCTGGCACCATGAAATTTTGGTTAGGTTTTGTTATATATAGAATATATGACTTGTGACTTTTTCATTAAGTTAATTGGACTAAACTGTTCACAAAATTAAGATTGATGTTTAAAAATGCTTTCTAAAGATTGAAAGTTGTCATCAAAGCCACGTGGGTATCGGCGCCTATGGTCTTTGCGTATGTTTGATTTCTGCACCTATGAACAGTTAAGAGTAGTGCAGTGAAGGAGAACTTTTTCTCCTATGCGTGTTCCTTTAATCTCGAATAAAGTTCACCAAGTTGTTGTTAATTTTCAGATTCGCCATCCTAGAATTATCTTTCAGTGATGATTGTTCGAAGCAAATAAACACAACTCTCAATTCCAACAAGCAGGAAAAGGGAGACATCCTGCTACCTATGGCCCTTGTTCCATTTGACTCCGGTTTCCATGGTAACGGCTGCTTTGCTATGGAGCCAAAACACTGCCACTAAGACTTGGTATCGGGGGAAAAAAAGACACATGGAAAAAGTTTGATCAGCACCAAAACAGGTTTTGGCAACAAATAAACGCAAACACTGAAAAAATACCAATTTTTTTTTGTGGAGATTTTTTGTATCTGACCACAGAACTTTCCTATACAAGATCATATCTTTGTGAAATTGAGCTGTTTGGCCACAATACCCAGCAATATGTTTGGAAGAGAAAAGGTGAGGCCTTTAATCCCATGAACACCATTCTCACCGTCAAGCATGGTGGTAGTATTATGTTCTGGGCCTGTTTTGCTGCCAATGGAACTGGTGCTTTAAATGGTACAATTAAAAAGGAGTATTACCTCCAAATTCTTCAGGACAACCTAAAATCATCAGCCCGGAGGTTGGGTCTTGGGCGCAGTTGGGTGTTCCAACAGGACAATGACCCCAAACACACGTCAAAAGCGGTAAAGGAATGGCTAAATCAGGCTAGAATTAAGGTTTTAGAATGGCCTTCCCAAAGTCCTGACTTAAACGTGTGGACAATGCTGAAGAAACAAGTCCATGTCAGAAAACCAACAAATTTAGCTGAACTGCACCAATTGAGTCAAGAGGAATGGTCAAAAAATCAACCAGAAGCTTGTGGATGGCTACCAAAAGCGCCTTATTGCAGTGAAACTTGCCAAGGGACATGTAAGCAAATATTAACATTGCTGTATGTATACTTTTGACCCAGCAGTTTTGGTCACATTTTCAGTAGACCCATAATAAATTCATAAAATAACCAAACTTCATGAATGTTTTTTGTGACCAACAAGGATGTTCTCCAATCACAAAAAAATAAGATGTTGTAGAAATTATTGGGAACTCAAGTTAGCCATGACATCATGTCCTTTTACAAGTGTATGTCAACTTTTGATCGCGACTGTATATCGATACACCGTTACACCCGGAAGCAGTTTTACTAGACTTGGGCTTGCAAGTAAAAACCCCGAAGAAGACAGGAGGACCAAAAACTGGTTGTAAGCCAGGGCATGGCAAATCACGGCCATTAATTTGAAGCCATAAAAAGGAGAAGTGAAACGGTGGAAAAAGAGAAGCCGATGTGAAAAAGGAAAAGATAAAAAATAGAAACCTGTGAAACACACAAAAACAATAACCATGTACACAAATATAAAAACTGGCTCTAAAAACTTAAATAGGGCTATCACATTGTGATTTAGTTTTTTGTAATTATTGTATTATGCCACAGCACTTTAATCACAATGATTTTATTGGTTTATTAGGTATTATATTTTATTTTTCTACAGTGTGCCTGGAAACTGGTGATCGTTTGTGGATTTTAAAAATGTTTTTATGTTTGATATACGATTTGTGTTTGCTAGCTTCATTCTGTCTTGACGCTGCATTACAAATGTCTGCAAAACTGTTTTACCTCCGAGTACCATTAAAGAAACCTTGAAAAACATATCATGATACAAAAAAGTATCCACTAAAAAATAAACTATTTTTTTTTCATTTTTCAATGTTCCGCCATCAGTGAGTGAATGTGACGTATAATGTAAAGCACTTTGGGTATCATTCCAGATATAGTAAAGCGCTTTATAAATACAGACCATTTACCATTTTACCATTTACCAATGTTTGTATTTATTTGTGGCCAAAACATGTTTTGGTGCCCATACAACTTTTTCCATGTCTTTTTTTCTCCAATACCAAATTTTACTGGCAGTGTTTTGGCTCCGAACTGCGCTGGCTTATCTTGATGAGAATTTCCTCTGGCAGATACCTCACATACCCTTAATATGTGTGGTACTTTAAAACTAACAAATTATAGTAATACCTAATTAATACTATGCCATAATAATTATATAATACCGTATTTTCCGGACCATAGGGCGCACCGGATTATAAGACGCACTGCCAATGAATGGTCTATTTTTGATCTGTTTTCGCACCGGATTATAGGGCGCATTAAAGGAGTCATATTATTATTGTTATTATTTTTCTAAATGTAAAACACTTCCTTGTGGTCTACATAACGTGTAATGGTGGTTCTTTGGTCAAAATGTTGCATTGATTACGATTTACAGATCATCTTCAAGCCGCTTTCTGACAGTCGCTTCAGGATGCACCATTTTGTAGGCGGTCTTATTTACGTGGCTCACCTTCGACAGCGTCTTCTCCCCGTCATCTTTGTTGTAGCGGTGTAGCGTGCGAGGACGGGAGTGGAAGAAGTGTCAAAAGATGGAGCTAACTGTTTTAATAACATTCAGACTTTACTTCAATCAATAACTGAGCAGCATCTTATCTGTCGGAAAAGTGTTCCGTAAAAAAACGTCCGACCGGAACTCTCTAGTAACTAAAGTTCCTTGGGTGAATAATGTAAACTCACTACACCGGTATGTTTTAGCGCTTCCATGGCAAATTTACTGACAGATATAAGTAAGAACTTTACACTACTTTATATTACAAATGGCAACAGCGGAGCATGAATGTCCCATAACAAGAAGATAGAGAAAAAGAAGAAGCTTATCGACTACGGCGTCTCCACGGACTACAAAAGCGGAAGTGCGCAATTTTTCAGGATTCATGCAGACCCAAATACAGATCAGCAGGTACCACAAGGTAAGACAAGTTGCTTTTGCATTATATTGCAAAACAAAACGCCATATCATATCACATGTCTTACCTTATACACACACAACATTATAATACTCGTATGTTGAAGCACAGTGCAATCCATCAAGCGGTGCGGCTTCATAGCTTACCAAAGTCGTACTAAAACATTTTAATAGATTTTTGAGCGCCGTGTGTAATGTTCTATATTTTCAAAGGAACATATAAATTGTTGGTGTTGTTTACTTGAGTCCTATTGCCATCATAGTGCAGTCTACACGTATCTCTTATGTTTGACTGCCATCTACTGGTCACACTTATTATTACACCATGTACCAAATAAACTGTTTCGAGGTTGCTCAGCAAAATCAGAATTATTCCGTACATTTGGCGCACCGGGTTATAAGGCACACTGTCAGGTTTTTAAAAAAAAAAAGATTTTTAAGTGCGCCTTATAGTCCGGAAAAAACTGTAGTTAGCATATAGAAATATGATAGGAAGATCAATATACTCATTAGGAGTATGTTCATGCAAGCAATATGTAGTTTACATTCAAAATATTAAAATACATCAGCAGTCATTGATGATAGCTTCTCCGTACTCAAATTAATGCAGAAGTTAAAAATAATGTTTTACTCTTTTTCTGGGTGGAGGTATTTTTCATAGCTGCAAGAGGTTGATTGATCTCCCTGCTGGGGAATCCCTTTTAATGAAAAAGAGATTTTTTTTTTAATAGCATTTCATATTAAGAGTTGGCCAAATGCACAGGAGAGCCAAACGCCACACACTTGATGGACACTCAGGCCTGAGCTCTAGTTTTATTCTCTCTGCACCATTTTGTCTAAGAGCCGTGTCTTCTCTCTGAATTCCTGTCTTTATCTAAACGGTGAGATTTGCCATTTGTAGTTTGATTGAAGAGCCAAATTCAGTGAGGTGAAAATAAAAATAAAAAGTCTTGGCCCATTTACTATAAAACGACAAATAGAAAAATCACATCGTAGTGTGCCTGTGGCGTGACGTCATCGCACTGCGACTGGTTAGCGTTGTGGCTAATGGCCCAACAACTGAACTGCTTTGCAAAGTGAGTGATGGGATTACCAAACTTTGGCGGTGAAGAAAAAATGGCTGCTTGCACTGCGCTTTGATCTGGTGGAGAGTTTGATGAAGTCCGTACGTCGGAATGGCATGTCGAAGCCGCTTAGGTTGGCTTTGGCCTACGTCGACGTAGGCCAAAAAAAGACTTGATTGGGACCAGCGTGCCATTTGGCCCCCACATCAACATCTCATTCTCCTCCGGTTTGTAGCGAAGGCTCTCTTTCAGCACCCGCCAAGTCCCCTCATCAAATACCTCAATATCTTCCATTGCGGGGAAACTTTGGGCTGGCAGTCTTCTGTTATGTTCAGGTCGCATACTTTTGCGGTGGTCGTTTCCCCAAGATGCAGAAAGGTCGTCCGGAAGCAGAATGCAGGTGAGATGATAATTTATTCTCTAAATGCAAACTCAATTCAACCCGGGAAAACTTGAGGTAACAAACATAGCACAAAAGAAAAAAATAATCAACTAGTTGTGTAGGTCAGTGTTTTTCAACCACTGTGCCGTACACTGGTGTGCTGTGAGATACAGTCCGATGTGCCGTGGGAGATTATGTTATTTCAACTATTTGGGTTAAAAATATTTTTTGCAAACCAGTAATGATATTCTGCAAATATGTGACCTGTGCTGGCAAAATGAGTCACAATGAGGAAATTTTAAAAACTGAGTTATTGTTATTTACACATTCTCCATCTAAAGACCTTCAAAATGATATATGGTTTGTTGGAATCGGACAGAAAATGACCGAGTTACATCCGATTGAAGTCGACCAAGTTTGATGGTCCGTTTTGAAAAAAAAACAGCTTAAAGTTTACTGTTCCAGAACAGAATGTTCCAAAACAAAACTCCATAGCAACCATACCTTAAAAGTCCTTGTAGCAACACCAAAATTGGTACAATTAAAGTCAAATCCCATGTCTAAAGGAAAAATATATATTCAACTCTATTGAAAACGGTTATGTACAAAAATTTCAACACTGTTATGTCACAGTTTTTTTGTTCACTGGTCAGTTTGTCAGCTGGTCAGCTGTCCGTAATATTCCTGACCAGCAGCACTAAGAAGATTCGCAGAGTGCAGTGAATTTAGCGCACTTGCAACCGCCTGTGTACCCTCTCCACCTTCTAAATCCATTACGGAATGTAAAACAGTCTAACTTATCCACAAAAATAATAATTAAATGTTCGAAAATCACCTTTTTCCACCGAATATTCCGCTCGAATTACTGTGTTGTTTTTCATCAGGGCGCTGCCATGATACCACAATGCACCGCGCGGGGTGATTCAACCAATGAGGGTACGCCGCACAGCGACCGCTTAGCAACAAGCCGGATTTGTTTACGTCGGGACAGGTTTAAAAACTCGAATTGTATTGGTTCAGAATGGCGTCATAGGGAATTCCATGCTCATTTTTAGAAAGTAGGTAAACTTGGCGTCACAATGATACCAAATATGGCTAGGGGGATTCCCCCTTAATGCCGCGAGTGAGCGTTGAAAACACTGGATTTTCTCAAGGAATTTTAACACACAGGACTAATTTCTGAAGACATACCTCGTACAAAACCTTCAAATAAAGGTGATTTAAGACGTTTTCTTGCTATTTCGATGATCGGGATCGCTAGATTGTGGCTTTATGGACTCATTTTTGTGAAAATCTCAATTTCAACCAAGATACATTATTTTCACTTATTTGCCTGTAGCTCAAAATTAGCCTGTGGGTATTCCGACTCATTTTGCCAGCACGGGTCACATATACTCTTCCATATCAGTAGGTGGCAGCAGGTAGCTAATCGCTTTGTAGATGTCGGGAACATAGTTTGTTGTGATCACAATGTGCGGGAGGCAGCGTGCAGGTAAAAAGGTGTCTAACGCTTAAACCTAAAATAAACAAAAGGCGAGTGCCCCTAAGAAAAGGCATTGAAGCTTAGGGATGTTATGCAAAACAAACTAAAACTGAACTGGCTGCAAAGTAAACAAAAACAGAATGCTGGACAACAGCAAAGACTTACAGCGTGTGGAGCAGACGGCGTCCACAAAGTACATCCGTACATGACAATCACACTATTATGTTGGACTCTCACACTATTATGTTACATCCACAATGGACTGGACTCTCACAATATTATGCTAGATCCACTCATCCATTGCACCGGTCGCCCGGGGGGGTGCACATCTGCGGTCCCCTCCAAGGTTTCTCATTGTCATCCCATTGGGTTGAGTTTTTTCTTGCCCTGATGTGGGATCTGAGCCGAGGATGTCGTTGTGGCTTGTGCAGCCCTTTGAGACACTCGTGATTTAGGGCTATATAAGTAAACATTGATTGATTGATTGAATCAACAATGTACCCACAAAGACGGATAGCATCCGCACAACTTAAACAGTCTTGATTGCAAAGCAGGTGCGGTGGAACAGCGTTCAAGGAAGACATAATCCATGGTTGGTTATGGTTTAAATTAATATCCAACAATTGCGAGAACGACTTTTTACTGTCAATATCGGCTGCTGAGTTTCATCGTT
This sequence comes from Entelurus aequoreus, assembly GCF_033978785.1. Classification (NCBI taxonomy): domain Eukaryota; kingdom Metazoa; phylum Chordata; class Actinopteri; order Syngnathiformes; family Syngnathidae; genus Entelurus; species Entelurus aequoreus. The sequence continues at coordinate 40,174,301 of NC_084748.1, read as the reverse complement.
TTATGTTTTCTGCTTGTGGTGGCCTCTGGATTTTTTCAATGGAAAAAAATGTGCCTTGACTCAGAAAAGGTTGAAAAACACTGGTATAGGTAGCCAACACACTTAACTGTCACGTGTTGCGAACAAGACTGCAAGACTGAGTGTTCTTCTTCTTCTTCATTGTATGGCGGGTCGCAACCAACGTTATCGGTGCATACCGCCACCTACTGTGAGTGTGTATCCTCAGGGTGAGTACTTAGGTTACAGACAATATTGGTATATACATATCAAATATGCATTTACACAAAACCAAACTAAACATAACAAGAACAAATCAATAAAATAAAAAACTACAACTTTAGTATTAAACCTGTGGTCTTAAGATATCCCATTAGAGCCTTGCTATATTCTTGAGTGTTGTCCCCCTTCCCAAATATTGCCTTTAAGCGCCATCCCCTACCTAGACTGTACAATTTGTCCCTTAGTGTCTTCGTCTGCAACCTGTACTCCCTGCACTCCATCAGCACATGCTGCACATTTTCAACAACTCCACATACCTCACATTTATCTGTTGCCGCTTTGCTTAATAAGTGCAATGTTGCCATACTTGCCAACCTTGAGACCTCCGATTTCGGGAGGTGGGGGGTGGGGGTGGGGGGCGTGGTTAAGAGGGGAGGAGTATATTTACAGCTAGAATTCACCAAGTCAAGTATTTCATATATATATATATATATATATATATATATATATATATATATATATATATATATATATATATATATATATATATATATATATATATATATATCCTGAAAATATGCAAACAAAACTGTGTTTAGATAATTGATACTTCAAACTTGCATAAATAAATCTTAAGGAATGTAACATAACTTGGCTTCTGAGAGCTTCAAAATGTAATGAATAAAATGCTAAAGTTGTTGATAAACAAGCAATTATTTTAATAATTAAATATGGTCATTTTAAATGAATTATTATGATCATTTAAAATTAATTATTTCAAATTGTTTATTTTAATGTATAATTCTATGGCTGGATGTAATAAGGAGTCAGAAAAAATACAAATAAAAATACAATTAATTTTGATGTTTTTAGCAAAATATAGTAAAAATTGATTCATTTTTATTTTTTTAAATTAATAAATATATTTATTTTTAGGTAAGATAAACATAATAATACAATGTATCTCTAGTCTGGATGATTTAGTTCTTGTCACCCTGTTGTCCTCCCGTCTCTTCCCCAAGGATGGCACCATGAGCTGGGCAAACGCCTGGAGATGCCCTACGTCAGTGGTCCCCAACCTTTTTGTAGCTGCGGACCGGTCAACGCTTGAAAATGTGTCCCACGGCCCGGGGTGGGGGGTGGGGGGGTGGTATTTTATTTTTATTTTTATTTTTCATAAAGAAATACAATCATGTGTGCTTACGGACTGTATCCCTGCAGACTGTATTGATCTATATTGATATATAATGTATATATTGTGTTTTTTACATTGATTTAATTAATAAAAAAACATTTTTTATTTTTATTTTTTATTTCTTGTGCGGCTCGGTACCAATCCAGCCCTACGTCAACAACACGGTCGGCGGCCCGTCGGTGCACAGCTCGTACATCGCCGCCCTCTACTTCACCCTCAGCAGCCTGACCAGCGTCGGCTTTGGCAACGTGTGCACCAACACGGAAGCCGAGAAGATCTTCTCCATCTGCACCATGCTCATCGGCGGTATGCCGGACGCCTCGTATGGAATAACGTGATTGGGCAGGCACGCTGTTTATATCGTGGGAAAGCGGACGTGAAAAAAGGCTGTCCTCACTCAGGTCCGCATGGAGCTGGAGGAGGCGTGGCTGAAAATCGGGAGATTTTTGGGAGAATATTTGTCCCGGGAGGTTTTCGGGAGAGGCGCTGAATTTCGGGAGTCTCCCGGAAAATCCGGGAGGGTTGGCAAGTATGAATGTTGCCCTCAGACCAGTGTATACTAATCAGAGTCGTGTATACACCCCCTCCTCTCTCGGACACGTTCCTTTGTATTCTTCCCCTTTGATTGTTGGATGTTTTATAATGTCTGCCTTTCCTCCCTGAATCCCCACCGTTTTTGTACACTATGTCCTAGAAGACAACGCCACCCTCAATTGAAAGGATGAGGAAATCCTATAGCGAATTAATAATATCTAGGTCAGGGTAATATCCCCACGTAAGATGTCCAGAATGACCAGGACGATAAAGGCTGATGTACAAATTTCAGGAACAATTGTATTAATTCATTACAGTAGTAAAAGTTACCACAGGAGGAGTCTGGTGTTGAGGATTTACCACATAAAGTTTGATGGGCTGCAGTGTAGGACAATGGGCAATGGCTAGTAGGGATAGGGCTACCAAGGGGGCTAGGCCGGAAAGGGTTAATTAAGTCAGAAGGCTTAAGGCCAATAGGGGGGAATGCAATCCACTGCAAGTCCACAGCACACACACCAATAAACGGTAAACGGGTTATACTCGTATAGCGCTTTTCTACCTTCAAGGTATTCAAAGCGCTTTGACACTATGCCATGCAAGGCGCTAACCACAACCCATCAGGAGCGAGGTTGAAGTGTCTTGCTCAAGGACACAATGGACGTGACTAGGTCTGTAGACGGTGGGGATTAAATCAATAACCCTCAGGTTGCTGGCACGGCCACTCTCCCGACCGCGCCGACGCCATCCCAATAGCGTAAAACCAAATAACCAAACGATAGGTAAGGGTATAATGTATTAAAATAAAACAAACCATGAATCAAATATGCAATCAATCTGACTTAGGCTAAGCCTGTACGCCTATAACCCTCACACCATTGCATGCGGCCCAAATAAATAAATAAAACGTATCTTCACATCGGCACAAGTTTACGGTGGGGAAAAACAGTGATAAATAGTGTGCTATATCTTGCACTCCTCCCTGTGGGCAGGTATCATGACATTAGTAAGAAGCAATACAATTGGACAAATACATCCGTAATGTACACTAAAACATCATCTAAAAATACACATTATCAACTGCCAACTAATACCGGAGACTGGAGAGACTGACCGGGTACCTGGAAGCTATAGGGGTAGTAAAAGTTGGAATGAGCCAGATGGACTTGAATGCCGCAACCATGTATTAAATTCAAATGACATGTTCCCCATAGCTGAAACTGCTAATGGTAGCCAATCACACAGTGCACTTCAAAGCTCCAACTAGAGCTTTAAAGATCAAACACACAGTGGAAGGGGTGCACATATTAGTAAAATGGAATAATCAAAATGGAGTACCCCAACAAAGGTCATTCTAAAAGCTACACCTACCCCAGTATCAGGCAGGCAGTGTATGTGCACACAACTCCACACTTCTACCAGGGTATTGGGTTTCTGGTTCACAATATTGAAGGAGTGTGTGCATTAATATTAAAATGTAGTGGTTGCAAACATAAAACAAAACTCATAAAATCAGCACCTACCCAGTAGCTAGCAGGTCTGCTCACCAAACACTCAAAGTCAGGCTTTGGGGCAAAGGGAAGGCCACAGGGCTTTCCTCTCTTATTTATAGCCTCCCCAGGGCCCTAAAGGGCTACCTGTTCTAGCACCCTCTACCTGTCACACCAGGATTCGTCCGACCGGAACTCTAATAACTAAAGTTCCTTGGGTGAATAATGTAAACTCACTATACCGGTATGTTTTAGCGCTTTCATGGCGAGTTTACTGACAGATATAAGTCAGAACGTTACACTACTTTATATTACAATTGGCAACAGCGGAGGATGAATGTCCCATAACAAGAAGATAGAGGAAAAAGAAGAAGTTTATCGACTACGGTGTCACCACGGACTACAAAGGCGGGAGCGCGCAATTTTTCAGGATTTATGCAGATCCCAAATACAGATCAGCAGGTACCAGAAGGTAAGAAAAGTTGCTTTTGCATAATATTGCGAAACAAAACGGCAGATAGTATGTCTTACCTTATACACACACCATAATAATACTTGTATGTTGAAGCACATCAAACGGTGCAGCCTACACTTATCTCTTATGTGTGACTGCCATCTACTGGTCGCACTTATCATTACACCATGTACCAAATACAATTGCTTCGAGGTGGGTAAGCTCAACCAAACTTATTCCTTACATTTTAAGTGTGCCTTATAGTCCGGCAAATACAGTATATTAAACAGTATTGGACTAATCGAGCTACATTGTGGGATTTCATTTGAAATACTGTACTCCTCTGAGATGTTCTCTCCCCCACTTTGATTCAAAATGTTTGAGTGGAAAGAAAAGCCAGTATACAGTTATAAAATCTCCCCTTTATGCCTATCATTCCTAGTTTAATAAGCAGACCTTCACTCCACATTGCGTATACTTTCTCTATATCAAAATAAAATATTACCATTGCTTGTTTATTGCTTCTCCGCTTCATTACTAATTTTAATAAGTGCGTCTGTCGTTGACCTTCCTTTTCTAAAGCCACTTTGACAAGGGTCAAGCAATCATTCATTTTCTAAAGAATATGACAACCTGTTTCCAATGACTTTTTCCATCCGTTTGGCATGGTGAGAAGTTAGTGCTATTGGTCTTTGCCTGGCTTACTGAAGGGTAAAATCGGGGCACTTTTCCAACTGGCTGGTATTTCACCTTCACTCCATATCTTATGAAACCAGTTAAGTACAACAATCCTTGCTTCTTCAGGTAGTTGTTTAAACATAACATACCGTATTTTGTGGACCATAAAGCGGGTCTATTTAGTTGTTTTTTTTCATACAAAAGGCGCACCGGATTATAAGGCGCATTAAAGGGGTCATATTATGATTTTTTTTCTAAATTTAAAACATTTCCACGTGGTCTACATAACATGTTGTGGGGGGAGGTGTGGCCAGCGCTGCCTGCAGGAGCAAAGGTCACCGCCTCTGTCCATTGTGCTGAGGACAGAGCACCATCAGACGGGGGCGTGGCCGTGCTGACGGCGAGACACAGCTGGCAGGTGATTAGATTTCACAGGTGGTACGTGTTGATCCAATCATCTGTTGTCTTTAACAGTAAGCGGCCGGGAGCAGGAGGAGAGAGAGGATACGGACGCGGCTGAAAAGCCGCGTCCCGCTGGAGAGAAATTTTTTGTTGAACCATATGATTATTAAAACCTTGTTAAACCCTGCACGCTTGGTTCCTGTGCCGTGTCTGACAGTGGGACTGCGAGGACGCAACTTCCACACATGTAATGGTGGTTCTTTGGTCAAAATGTTGCATAGATTATGTTTTACAGTCTCTTCAGGATGCACCATTTTGTAGGCGGTCTTATTTACGTGGCTCACCTTCGGCAGCGTCTTCTCCCCGTCATCTTTGTTGTAGCGGTGTAGCGTGCAAGGATGAGGGTGGAAGATGGAGTTAACTGTTTTAATGACATTCAGACTTTACTTAAATCAATAACGGAGCAGCATCTTCTCATCCGTGGCTCATTAGTACAACAACTCTGGAAGTGTGTCCCGTGAAAAACCGCCCGACCGAAACTCTTGAAAAACTAAAGTTCCTTGGGTGAATAATGTAAACCCACTACACCGGTAGTTTTTAGCGCTTCCATAGCGAGATATAAGTTAGAACTTTATGCTACTTTATATAGCAGAGGATGAATGTCCCATAACAAGAAGATAGTGAAAAAGAAGAAGCTTATCTACTACGGCGTCGACATGGACTACAGTGGCGGACGTGCGCAAATTTTCAGGACTTATGCAGATCTCAAATACACATCAGCAGGTACCAGAAGGTAAGAAAACTTGGTTTTGCATAATATTGTGAAACAAAACGCCAGATAATATGTCTGCTAATGGGTGGCATTTTGCGGTCCTTATACACACACTATAGTAATACTTGTATCTCTGACTACGGTAGCCGTAATGGGCCGACAATCCATCAAGCGGTGTGGCTTCAAAGTCGTACTAAAACATTTTGACAGATTTTTGAGTGCCGTGTGTTATGTTCTTTACTTTCAATGGAACATTTTGGTGTTGTTTACTGGCGTCATATTGCAGTCTACACATATATCTTATTTGTGACTGCTAGAAGGTAAGAAAAGTTGCTTTTGCATAACATTGCGAAACAAAACGCCAGATAATATGTCTTACTTTATACACACACCATGATAATACTCGTGTGTTTAATCACAATTTAAACGATGAAGCCTACACTTATCTCTTATGTTTGATTGCCATCTACTGGTCACACTTGTCATTACGCCATGTAGCAAATAAAATTGCTTCGAGGTGGGTAAGCTCAACCAAAAGTATTCCTTACATTAGGTGCACCGGGTTATAAGGCGCACTGTCGAGTTTTGAGGGGAAACAAATATTTTAAGTGCGCCTTATAGTCCGGAAAATACAGTATGTTGACATTTTGCACAAAATAATAATTAATGAAACATTTATTTTAGTACAAACAATGCATCAAATTAAATTCAAGTTTGATTTTTAAAAAAGTACACAATTCATTTGACATAAATGGAAAAGTGCAGTTGTTTGCTTATGTCCCCAATTTAGCCAGGGGCAGCTCTGGATACCCAACCCGAGAAACGTGTCAAGTTTTTTTTTTTTTGTGCTTTATTTACATTTAATTTGTGTCGGTTATCATTACGAACCTGCAAGGCAAAGGCATTACAATCTTTCTATGACTTGTGTGCATGGAAGTGACTCAGTGTTAATTCAACTGTCATTAACACTGTGGCTGTTCTAATGAAAATACAGAGCAGCTCCTCCACAGTTTACCTGCAATGTTGCTTTGCTTTTCTATATCCACCAGGGGGCGACAAAAAACCACAGTTGCCAGAGTTCCTTCCATTTAATAAATATGATTGTAAAGGCATCAATTACACACAACACAATTGATTGAAACAACATTACATCTTGACATGTGGGTTTTATACAAAAAGCTGTACAGTTAATAAAAGTATTTTTTTTTTTCATATTTCCAGTATTTTCTCTAAAAAAATAATCTCGCTAATTCTGCAGCCAGGAGGAGACAGTGAAAGAAAAAGAGTGTTCGGTCACATTATAATTGATCATAACAAGTTGTTTCTTTTAACATCACTTCCTGTCCTTTCTGATGATGATGATAATAATAATAGTTATAATAATAGTAAGTAATTACATTTCCATTTGGATCATGTTTCTCTCTCAGATTCCAGTATGTTAAAAAGTGAATGAAATATATATTTACTATATTTCTACAAACCTGTTATTGCTAACTTAAAATGTGCTGACTATCAGTTTTCAAAATGTTAATCAACCAAATAAAACCTGTGAAGCAATGTGAATGGAACACACACATTTCACTAAATAGTGGCAGCTTTGATCCTGCATTGCCATATTCTGTCAGGTATTTGGGGGGGAACCTTTGGTACCACCAACAGTATTTAACCTCTTAAGGCCCAAGCTGTTTGTTTACATGCTTTTTTTTTTATTTATCTTTGCTATTTGGGCTTATTGGACCCTAAGTAGAATAAAAACTAATAATCATCTTTTAATATGATGTACTTAGTCCATAAGTACACAAACGTGTACGTCATGTGTAGTGACACGCTAATTCCTATTTTTACAGTTTTTTTTCCCCAAAATTCCATTGTATGTTATACTCTTCTGACACCACCAGATGGCAGTATAAGTGTCCATATGTCGGCATAAGACCCCAATTCAGTAGTGTACACCATTTAGGAAATAAGAGCTAAAAGGTGCTGTCCACGCATGTTGCCACTAAGGCCTTTAGAGGTTAAGTCAGGTTTTACTGTTTTCATGGGCCCCTGTCAGTCATGGCCCCTCAGAATCAACCCCTGAACCCTTCAAAGTTGACCAAGGTTCCTTCACCAGAAGTTGTTTAGACTTTGATTTGTTAGGATTTCGAAATTAATTATTTACCTAATCAGTTCCAGGAATGATTTCAACAACATAAAACTGTTTTTTTTTAAAAAGGAAAACTGTACTTTTTGGAGGGCAGTGTTTGCCAATTTTCCTATGTGGGTCAAGAATACACGTCTTTCTTTTTTCTGTGCATTCTAAGATGTAAAAACCTGCTAGGAAGAGGCGGCTGACAGTGCACCTACTAAAAAACAAAATTTTATAAACACACTCTAAGTATGTATGTAATGTAGTATACGTTACACTCACGATAACATGTAATATTTACAGTATTTTGGTCATTTCCAGCATTACTGTAACTTCTTTCCTGACTGATATCACAAGCAATGAACAGTACTTCAGTCAACCACAACGACCACTAATCATGACAGACCTTGTCAGAGCCAAAGACAAGGACTATCTTGTAGCCATTCTTGTAGCACTATCACTTAGCATTATAGTGCGTTTCATGGACAAGATAAGAACATAACAAAACAGGCACTTACAATGTTCGCTCTCACTGGGATGCCGACTGATGGGATGGTTGTATATTTCAGCACAAGACTTATGTTTTCCGACCGAGCTGGTAAATTCACCAAAATCCTCAGGTAAACAATACTGAGTCTGAGTCCCTGTCATGAGTTTGATCCTGCTTTCAATCTTGAAGAGACAGGAATTGCTAGGTCCGAACTATACAAAGTATTTCAATGGTTGGAATCTTCGATTTTGCATGATATACTAGTTACTATGGTAATCGAATTAGTTACGAAGGTAATGTAAGTCACAGCAGCTCAGACGAGGCACCAAGCAGTTTGGGCGGGAAGCGTTTCCACAGAGTGTTTCCAGAGCGGCCAGCCTGAAATGCGGGTGTCAGGGACGGACGCAGGAGAAGATTTTTACAACAAAGTCCTAAAACTTAGTGATATATCAGATATATCAGATTATAGGTGGGGGTTTTTTTACCCTTTACGTTCATATTTCGCTGTGTTTGTTGCATTTTTGTTGCGTTTCGCTAAATTGTAAAATATGACGATCGAGAGGGGATGTGACGTTCAGTTGTTGTCAATATTCAGTGTTTTATCGTTCATAGATAATATTGTAAATTCCACATTCTTTACTTTCATGTACATTCTGGGAGTCTCATTGAGTAAAAAAAATAAAAATTATATTCATAACGTTTTCAATCAGACATTATTGTGAGGTTTTGTATTAGTGTTCCTAAAAATAGATATACCGGCCCCCAGACACATTTTTCTCTCAAAATGTGGCCCCCCGAGTAAAAATAATTGCCCAGGCCTGTTTTAGTTTGATATTGTGTTGGTGTGTTTAATATTATTAATATTAGTTGTGCATGTGTCTCTGCTGTTGTCTCGTTGATAGATGTTGATGAGTTGTTGTTGCCATAGTGCTAATAGCAGTAACAAACACAATTTTTTTTGTTCACCACTGTTGTTAGCAGCTTTTGCGCGCAGTCTTCTCTTTTTTTTTCTCAAAAGTTAAATTGGTCCGGATTATTAGTTGGTAGTGAAGTGAATTAATTAACTCATATTCATTTTCTACATATGGTGAATGTTTATATTCAACTTGGAGAAAGCGAACCACCAGGTTTAAGTAAATAACGGTTGAGCCCATAATACATGAAGGAGCCTTCGTTGGACTTTCGCATGTGGCCTGGAATTAACTCTCTCACGAGAAGAGGCAATAAAACCATGCTTCGGAATGCAAAAGTGATAGCTCTATCCTGGAGGAGAGACTACATGCTTATCTTAACGTCAACCTTCCTGTTGTCTTTGCAGACACTTACACACGAACATCTTCTTTTATGGTCAGGATGTGCTATCTTGACTTAGCACACACACACGGAGACAGGGAGGAGGAATATACTGTACAACTGATGGTTTGACTTTTCTCCTCCAGGTACTGCAGACCTGTATAATGACACTCGCTTGTAAAAAAAAAAGAGCAAATTTTGGTTCAGTAAAGCATCTCCGACGTCTTATTTGATCCAGCCGCACTGCCGTGTCACCCTTCTGTCCGGATGAGGATGACAAGACTAAAAAATGCACATCATTTTGGTGCCTCGAACTGAGCTGCTGCATTGCTTCGACATTCACGGACGACGGGGGGCGAGTGCCGGGGCTCTCTAACTCAGCCGAGAAAAAAAAAGAGGTAAATTGTTGGGCTCACATTTGAGTGAGAGAGTTGGCCTCATGTCATACTTGCCAACCCTCCCGATTTTTCCAGGAGACTCCCGAATTTCAGTGCCCCTCCCGAAAATCTCCCGGGGCAACCATTCTCCCGATTTTCACCCGGACAACAATATTAAGGGCGTGCCGTGGTGGCACTGCCTTTAGCGTCCTCTACAACCTGTCGACGCGTCCGCTTTTTCACCATACAAACAGCGTGCCGGCCCAGTCGCATACGCATACACACGAAAGTGACTGCAAGGCATACTTGATCAACAGCCATACAGGTCACACTGCGGGTGAACCGTATAAACAACTTTAACACTGTTACAAATATGCGCCACACTGTGAACCCACACCAAACAAGAATGACAAACACATTTCGGGTGAACATCCGCACCGTAACACAACAGAAACACAGCAGAACAAATACCCGGAATCCCTTGCACCCCTAACCCTTCCGGGCTACAATATACACCCCCGCTACCACCAAACCCCGCCCCCCAAACCCTGCCCCCGCAATCTCCCGAATTCGAAGGTGTCAAGGTTGGCAAGTATGCACTTCAGCAGCTTGCTTTACTTCTCAGCAGGGACCGAGGAAATGTGTAACTACGAAAAGTACTTCCCGTAATAACAATGTCGCTAAAGTCAAATGAAGGTCACGGCAGTAAATGGAGCATTGCTGGTGTTTTTTGGTCGTTTACTAGAGGACATTGTTAGCTGCCTCATTCTAGCACAGAAAATGAAAGACATGTCACATACAGTCGTGGTCAAAAGTTTACATACACTTGTAAAGAACATAATGTCACGGTTTTCTTGAGTTTCCAATCATTTCTACAACTCTTATTATTTTGTGATAGAGTGATTGGAGCACATACTTGTTGGTCACAAAAAACATTCATGAAGTTTGGTTCTTTTATGAATTAATTATGGGTCTACTGAAAATGTGAGCAAATCTGCTGGGTCAAAAGTATACATACAGCAATGTTAATATTTGGTTACATGTCCTTTGGCAAGTTTCACCGCAATAAGGCGCTTTTGGTAGCCATCCACAAGCTTCTGCTTGAATTTTTGACCACTCCTCCTGACAAAATTGGTGCAGTTCAGCTAAATTTGTTGGTTTTCTGACACAGACTTGTTTCTTCAGCATTGTCCACGACTTTGGGAAGGAAGGCCATTCTTAAACTTTAATTCTAGCCTGATTTAGCCATTCCTTTATCACTTTTGACGTGTGTTTGGGGCTGGAACACCCAACTGCGCCCAAATTTTTGTTCCATCTGACCACAGAACTTTCCTCCAGAAGGTCTTATCTTTATCCATGTGATGTCAGATGAAAAAAAAGCGCTGTTCGGCCACAATACCTAGCAATATGTTTGGAGGAGAAAAGGTGAGGCCTTTAATCCCAGGAACACCACACCTACCGTCAAGCATGGTGGAGGTAGTAGCTCTGGGCCTGTTTTGCTGCCAGTGGAACTGGTGCTTTACAGAGAGTAAACGGGACAATGAGGATTACCTCCAAATTCTTCAGGACAACCTAAAATTATCAGCCCGGAGGTTGGGTCTGTCACAACGGGGTTTTCGCAGCTTACTGCGGGGTCGTTCTCCCAGGAATGCAGACGGACTACTCCGGACAAGGTGTGCAGGTAAAAGCATGATTTATTCCTCAAGAAATCAAAGGAGTACAAAAACAGAAAGCGAGCCGACAGAACACCGTGCCTGATCGCACTCGAAGCTATCACTTAGCATACCGTATTTCCTTGAATTGCCGCCGGGTATATAGTATGCGCCTGCCTAGAATTACCGCCGGGTCAAACTCGTTTCGCAAAATAATTAGCGCATGCTTAGCATTACCGCCGGGTCAGAATTACCGCCGGGTCAAACTCGTTTTGCAAAATATTCTTTTTATTAGCGCATGTCTAGAATTACCGCCGGGTCAAACTCGTTTCGCAAAATAATTAGCATATGCCTAGAATTTCCGCCGGGTCAAACTCGTCAAGTCACGAGTGACACTTCACCTGTCATCATTTTCAAAATGGAAGAGGCTGATTTCAATAATTTAAAATCGCATAAAGGGAAGAATATAAAGAGCTATTCAGTAGGATTTAAGGTCCAAGCTATTGAATATGCTAAAAAGAACACTAAGCAGCTATGTTTTATTAATATACCGTAGCTGCGTGTGTCAAATATGAGTCATTAAATGACTCCCGCCTCCTGGTGGTAGAGGGCGCTAGTGATCCTTCTTGCGACTACTCGGCTGCAGAAGAAGTGACAACAAGCAGCAACAGTTAGCAGCGATTGTTTATTTTTTCCTCTCGCTTGCACTTTTAACATGGAGGATTACATATCTAAAATAAAACAGTTTTCTAAACTGGACTTTCAATTGAAGCAGGAGGTAATAATTAAAGGAAGATCTCCATCGAGACAGAGACTTTTAAAACTGAAGAAAGATTAGGAAGACTTCTATAAACAAGTTATCGATGCTTTTGTTCAGAAGGAGCTGCGCATGGACTTCGTTTATAAGTAAAGGTAAGACCATAATAACGTTTTTTTTTTTATTAAATGTGCTTTTCATGATGGTATCCTTACATCACACTCAAATTTATAAACGCAGGCCTAAATTTACCGCCGGAGTGAGAAGAGGTTTTAAATTAATTACCGCCCCGGCGCTAATTCAAGGAAATACGGTAGTCTATGGACAAGGAATATTCTGAAACTGTGGCACGAAACAAAAAGACTTACGTAGCAAGGCATGAAGCAAACAACAAGAGACAAGGCCAAACTCACGTAACAGGTGCATGTAGCAAACAATGACGCCAGCCGACTGACCGGCAAAGGCAGGCTTAAATAATGCCTCTGATTAGTGCTCGGGTAGCAGGTGAGCGGGCGAACAATAATCAGAGACAGGTGAACATAATGAGCAACCATGGCAACCAAAACAAACTCAGATGTGCACAAACAGGAACTAAAGGAGTCCAACAGAAAACCCAAAACATGATCCGGACGACGGATCATGACAGGGTCTTGGGCGCAGTTGGGTGTTCCAACAGGACAATGACCCCAAACACACGTCAAAAGTGGTACAGGAATGGCTAAATCGGGCTAGAATTAAGGTTTTAGAATTGCCTTCTCAAAGTCCTGACTTAAACGTGTGGACAATTTTGAAGAAACAAGTCCATGTCAGAAAACCAACACATTTAGCTGAACTGCACCAATTTTGTCAAGAGGAGTGCTCAAAAATTCAACCAGAAGCTTGTGGATGGCTACCAAAAGCGCCTTATTGCAGGGAAACTTGCCAAGGGACATGTAACCAAATATTAACATTGCTGTATGTATACTTTTGACCCAGCAGATTTGCTCACATGTTCAGTAGACCCATAATAAACTCATAAAACAACCATGTGGAAGTCGCTTTCTTCCGGGTTCCTTGGGCCACCAAACACAGACATCACCGCTCCTTTTCAGGGCTTTCAGACACTGTTTTTAATTTACAATAAAGTCTCTATAGTGCTTTCCAGCAATTGTCTTTCGTCTGTGTGCGAATCCTGCTCTCGCTCTCGTTCTCTCTCGTGCTCCAACTCCAGCCACCATCAACAACAACCCTCTCTCTCCTTCCCGGCTGCTGCCTTTAACAGAGCGACAGGTGATTAGATAAACGTGCCCAGGTGGGCCATCTACTCACCTGTCGCTGATCTCGAAGCCGGTCCTGGCACATCTCGCTTTGCCGCAGGCCCGCAGGCCACGCCCCTCCACAAACCAAACTTCATGAATGTTTTTTGTGACCAACAAGTATGTGCTCCAATCACTCTATCACAAAAAAATAAAGAGTTGTAGAAATGATTGGAAACTCAAGACAGCCATGACATTATGTTCTTTACAAGTGTATGTCAACTTTTGACCACGACTGTAAGAATGGTGAATAATTGGCAAAATTCTGAAGAAAAATTCAAGTATTCCTTTATGAACAATTTTAGGGATTGATTGTAGAAGTGAAATAAAAAGTAATATTTGAGAAATATTGTTGCTGCCCTTTATATGGCAAAGTAAGCATATGGTAACAAATTGACGTCACACAGAATAGAAACAAAATGATTGCACCGTGTTGGTCAGTAAAAATAATAACAACTTATCAATAAAAAAAATAAAAACACTCATATATAGTAATAATGCTATACCACATAAGAACCCACGGTGACACTTGAAATGTCACCGTCAAAACCTTTACAGCTTGACTTCAACTCCTTAAAGGCCTACTGAAAGCCACTACTACCGACCACGCAGTCTGATAGTTTATATATCAATGATGAAATCTTAACATTGCAACACATGCCAATACGGCCGGGTTAACTTATAAAGTGCAATTTTAAATTTCCCGCTAAACTTCCGGTTGAAAACGTCTATGTATGATGACGTATACGCGTGACGTCAATGGTTGAAACGGAAGTATTGGTACCCCATTGAATCCAATACAAAAAAGCTCTGTTTTCATCGCAAAATTCCACAGTATTCTGGACATCTGTGTTGGTCAATCTTTTGCAATTTGTTTAATGAACAATGAAGACTGCAAAGAAGAAAGTTGTAGGTGGGATCGGTGTATTAGCGGCTGGCTGCAGCAACACAACCAGGAGGACTTTGACTTGGATAGCAGACGCGCTAGCCGACGCGCTAGCCGACGCGCTAGCCGACGCTAGCCGCCGACCGCATGGATGATCGGGTGAAGTCCTTCGTCCTTCCGTCGATCGCTGGAACGCAGGTGAGCACGGGTGTTGATGAGCAGATGAGGGCTGGCTGGCGTAGGTGGAGCGCTAATGTTTTTATCATAGTTCTGTGAGGTCTCGTTGCTAAGTTAGCTTCAATGGCGTCGTTAGCAACACCATTGTTAAGCTTCGCCAAGCTGGGAATTATTAACCGTGTAGTTACATGTCCATGGTTTAATAGTATTGTTGATTTTCTGTCTATCCTTCCAGTCAGGGGTTTATTTCTTTTGTTTCTATCTGCAGTTAAGCACGATGCTATCACGTTAGCTCCGTAGCTAAAGAGCTTCGCCGATGTATTGTCATGGAGATAAAAGTCACTGTGAATGTCCATTTCGTGTTCTCGACTCTCATTTTCAAGAGGATATAGTATCCGATGTGGTTTAAAATACAAATTCGTGATCCACAATAGAAAAAGGAGAGAGTGTGGAATCCAATGAACCCTTGTACCTAAGTTACGGTCAGAGCGAAAAAAGATACGTCCTGCACTACACTCTAGTCCTTCACTCTCACGTTCCTCATCCACAAATCTTTCATCCTGGCTCAAATCAATGGGGTAATCGTCGCTTTCTCGGTCCGAATCGCTCTCGCTGCTGGTGTAAACAATGGGGAAATGTGAGGAGCTCTTCAACATGTGACGCCACGCTACTTCCGGTACAGGCAAGGCTTTTTTTTTATCAGCGACCAAAAGTTGCGAACTTTATCGTCGATGTTCTCTACTAAATCCTTTCAGCAAAAATATGGCAATATCGCGAAATGATCAAGTATGACACATAGAATGGATCTGCTATCCCCGTTTAAATAAAAAAACAATCATTTCAGTAGGCCTTTAAGTAAGTAGGAAAGATTTTGGGGTGATAGTCATGTGACTCCCCCAATATGTCAGTGCATCAGGTACACACATTTTCAAATCCTTATGTTTTGCTATTAAAATGTAATTTCAAACCAATTTAACAACTGTAATGCTTTAATAGGGTGTGATATATGACAATTTCTTTCATGAATTCAAATAAAACAAGCTACCAAATTATTGCTTTTACACGTCAAACTGACAGGAAAGCCTGACTTAATGTACAGTATTATGTCACAATAGCAATAATGGTAAAAAGCAACTCAATACATTTTAGTTTTAATGATTTTAAACAACTTAATGTTTTTTTTTGTTCAATTTAAAGTACAGTCTCGGTCAAAAGTTTACATACACTTGTAAAGAACATAATGTCATGGCTGTCTTGAGTTTCCAATCATTTCTACAACTCTTATTTTTTTGTGATAGAGTGATTGGAGCACATACTTGTTGGTCACACAAAACATTCATGAAGTTTGGTTCATTTATGAATTTATTATGAGTCTACTGAAATGTTTACCAAATCTGCTGGGTCAAAAGTATACATAAAGCAATGTTAATATTTGGTTTCACTGCAATAAGGCACTTTTGGTAGACATCCACAAGCTTCTGGTTGAATTTTTGACCACTCCTCTTGACAAAATTGGTGCAGTTCAGCTAAATGTGTTGGTTTTCTGACATGGACTTGTTTCTTCAGCATTGTCCACACGTTTAAGTCAGGACTTTGGGAAGGCCATTCTTAAATCTTAATTCTAGCCTGATTTAGCCATTCCTTTACCACTTTTGACGTGTGTTTGGGGTCATTGTCCTGTTGGAACACCCAACTGCGCCCAAGACCCAACCTCCGGGCTGGTGTTTTTAAGTTGTCCTGAAGAATTTGGAGGTAATTGACACGGCCAGGGGAATGCGCCCTCATCTTTGCGCCCTGCTTGCCGCGCCTCAGGACGCCCACATGCCGGCAAAGCTGTGGGCGATCAGCAATCAGCGCACCTGGACCTGATGAGAGGAAGCTGTATAAAGGACCAGTGTACCCAAGGATCCATGCGGGAACTTAGTTTCTCAATGGTGTACCGTAAGCCTACTCGAGCTTGATGCTCTCTGTTTCCCACCGTGCCTGACTTCCTTGTTTGTCCTCCCTCAGTGCCCTCCCGAGTTTTGCCCTTGTTTGATTTCCCCTTTGGACTGCCTTCCTCGATCCTTGACCCTCGCCCAGACACGGACCTTGTCACTCTTCTCCTGCCCTGGACCACCTGCCTGCCCCACGGACTGCCTCGTTCCTTCGCTCTCAACACTTGGTAACACACACTTCAGCTAACTACACACATAGCCTCACACACACACACTCTTGGGTTTTGACACTCTCCATTTCCTTAGTTTCGTTAAATATATTGACTATATATATAATACATTATTGAACATTACTGCCCCCTGGTGTCTGAGCCGTCATCTCCCTCTGTTAAACCATAACAGTAATCCTCCCATTTACTCTCTGTAAAGCACCAGTTTTGGGCGCAGTTGGGTGTTCCAACAGGACAATGACCCCAAACACACGTCAAAAGTGGTAAAGGAATGGCTAAATCAGGCTAGAATTAAGGTTTTAGAATGGCCTTCCCAAAGTCCTGACTTAAACGTGTGGTGGACAATGCTGAAGAAACAAGTCCATGTCAGAAAACCAACATATTTAGCTGAACTGCACCAATTTTGACAAGAGGAGTGGTCAAAAACTCAACCAGAAGCTTGCCAGAAGCTTGTGGATGCCTACCAAAAGTGCCTTATTGCAGTGAAACTTGCCAAGGGACATGTAACCAAATATTAACATTGCTGTATGTATACTTTTGACCCAACAGATTTGGAAAACTCTAGACAGCCATGACATTATGTTCTTCACAAGTGTATGTAAACTTTTGACCACGGCTGTACATATGCGTACTAAGCACAGAAAAGTGTCAATTTGGGATATTTTCAATTAAGGAATACATTTACCATCAATGTCCAATATAATTTTCCTTTTAGGCACAAACTGTATCCATAAGAACATTTTTAAAACGCTACATTGGTATAAACAAATACCCTCTGAGGGTTTTCATCACTGATCTGACAGTTCCAGCACCTTCTAAACCCGTGGTTCTCAACTCGTGGCTCGTGACCCAAAGGGTTTTAGTGGGTTGCAGGTCTTCGCCTCGGCAAAACACGTACAAAAACAATCTTGTGCTTTTATTGTAAAGGGAACTGTTCATGGAGAAGTTGTCATTACCTCATTTGACAGAGGCAGAGCAGCAGAGTTTGTAAGAAGTAGGGGTGTCCCGAGCCGACATTGATACCGATCCAATATGAGCAAGAAAAAAATAACATTTTGGATTATACATCTCCGATACGCGCAGTCATGCAGCGTGTTTACGTGTGCAAAGCCGGACAGCCAGTTAACATCTACATGTTCTCCAATAAGCACACAGGGTTCGGGTCAGAATAATTGTATCTAAGTTATCGCAAAACGTTGTGTTTCAATGAGTTCCCGGCAAGTAGACAAAAGCTGTCTTTGATCTTACCAATCAAAAGGCTTGTAAAACTCCACTGTGTAGGATGGGAAGCGGCATGAAGGCGTCGGTTTCTTTGATGTATTGTAATCCACAGGAGGATTTTGTCTTGACCCGAGATGTACAAAGCGGAGAGGAAGCAGGGCCTGACTCCCCTCCAGGCACCTTTTCTTTGAACTGTTTTATGATAAAGGCGATGGCTGTTTACGACCCCCCCTCCCTTAGAAACAGCTGTTGCCATGTAATCGGGGAAAAGTCCAAATAAAAGAGGAGGCGTACAATCTTTCGTCAGAGCGTGGTGGAAATTTAATTCTGACTCTGTTTGATTCATCGCTTCTTTGTCTGTTTAATAGATGTCATCAGTGTTTGAACCTGACAGTTGGTCTTTTAATGAATTTTAAATCAAGTCATTTGCAGAAGGTAAACATGGTAGGCTATAAGTTACTACGAGCAAGCAGCTACACAACAGCTTAGCACACAATGGTACATAAGCTACACATATGTAATGAGTGTCCTTAATTGAACAATATTGCAGTCTAAAACAGCACATTTGTTAAGATAACCAAGTATCGAATAGACATAGTTGCATAATATTGTCCCCGGGAACAAACGTGTCCGCATGATTTAACTTCCTGCATCATGAGCTTAATTAACTTAATGAATTATTGTGGCCATTAAGTGTCACCAAAAACAATTACCACTCCACTTTGACTTAAAGACAGCATGAGTCCATTCCAGATGGTTAATATTGAATAGGTCAGTGTATTTCATACCGACAATGTTCTCTGTAGTGTTGTCCCGATACCAATATTTTGATACCTGTATTTCGATAGATTTTGGTACTTTTCGATACTTTTCTAAATAAAGGGGACCACAAAAAATTGCATTACTGGCTTTATTATTAAACATATGTTTCTTATTGCAAGTTTGTCCTTAAATAAAATAGTGAAAATACAAGACAACTTGTCTTTTAATAGTAAGTAAGCAAACAAAGGCTCCTAATTTAGCTGCTGGCATATGCAGTAACATATTGTGTCATTTATCATTCTATTATTTTGTCAACATTATTAAGGACAAGCGGTAGAAAATTAATTATTGATCTACTTGTTCATTTACTTTTAATATCTGCTTACTTTCTCTTTCAGCATGCTCTATCTACACTTCTGTTAAAGTGTAATAATCACTTATTCTTCTGTTGTTTGATACTTTACATTAGTTTTGGATGATACAACACATTTAGGTATCAATCCGATACCAAGTCGTTACAGGATCATACATTGGTCATATTCAAAGTCCTCATGTTTCCAGGGACATATTTCCTGAGTTTATAAACATAATATAAATTAAAGAAGATTTCGTGATGCTAAAAAATATCGATGTAATCATAGAGGTATCGACTAGATACACACCTGTACTTGGTATCATTACAGTGGATGCCAGGTGTAGATCAACCAATGGTGTTTGTTTACATTGTGACGCCGGGGTGTGTAGTGAAGCATGTTTAGGTATTTCTCGACCAGTACCTTTTAGAGGCAGTATAGTACCGAATATGATTAATTAGTATCGCGGTACTATACTAATACCAGTATACCCTAGTTCACTGTTTGACTAATTTCATTTGATCAAACCTTTTCTAACATCTCGCACTACTAAACAATAAAAGTATGTATGATTCCTGCTGATATCGCATCAAGTCAATATCGGTATCAGCCATTAGTCGATCATTAGTCAGCAATATTAGTATCGTATCAAAAATGAATAGGTTGTTTAGGGATACCCCTTGTAAGGAGTAAGAAATATGTTGCCATTACGATGTTGAATGTTTCAGTCCTGTCTCTTGTTGAGTCGATATTACAAACCCCGTTTCCATGAGTTGGTAAATTGTGTTAGATGTAAATATAAACGGAATAAAATGATTTGCAAATACTTTTCAACCCATATTCAGTTGAATGCACTACAAAAACAAGATATTTGATGTTCAAACTCATTAACTTTATATTCTTTTTGCAAATAATCATTAACTTGGAATTTCATGGCTGCAACACATGCCAAAGTAGTTGGGAAAGGGCATGTTCACCACTGTGTTACATGACCTTTCCTTTTAACACCACTCAATAAATGTTTGGGAACTGAGGAGACACATTTGTTAAGCTTCTCAGGTGGAATTCTTTCCCATTCTTGCTTGATGTACAGCTTAAGTTGTTCAACAGTCCGGGGGTCTCCGTTGTGGTATTTTAGGCTTCATAATGTGCCACACATTTTCAATGGAAGACAGGTCTGGACTACAGGCAGGCCAGTCTAGTACCCACACTCATTTACTATGAAGCCACGTTGATGTAACACGTGGCTTGGCATTGTCTTGCTGAAATAAGCAGGGGCGTCCCTGGTAACGTTGCTTGGATGGCAACATATGTTGCTCCAAAACCTGTATGTACCTTTCAGCATTAATGGTGCCTTCACAGATGTGTAAGTTACCCATGTCTTGGGCACTAATACACCCCCATACCATCACAGATGCTGGCTTTTCAACTTTGCGCCTATAACAATCCGGATGGTTCTTTTCCTCTTTGGTCCGGAGGACACAACGTCCACAGTTTCCAAAAACAATTTGAAATGTGGACTCGTCAGACCACAGAACACTTTTCCACTTTGCATCAGTCCATCTTAGATGAGCTCGGGCCCAGCGAAGCCGGCGGCAGTTCTGGGTGTTGTTGATAAATGGCTTTCGTGTTGCATAGTAGAGTTTTTAACTTGGACTTACAGATGTAGCGACAAACTGTAGTTACTGACAGTGGGTTTCTGAAGTGTTCCTGAGCCCATGTGGTGATATCCTTTACACACTGATGTCACTTTTTTATGCATTCCCGCCTAAAGGATCGAATGTCATGGGCTTAGCCGCTTACGTGCGGTGATTTCTCCAGATTCTCTGAACCTTTTGATGATATGATGGACCATAGATGGTGGAATCCCTAAATTTCTTGCAATAGTTTGTTGAGAAATGTTGTTCTTAAACTGCTGGACAATCTGCTCACGCATTTGTTCACAAAGTGGTGACCCTCACCCCATCCTTGTTTGTGAATGACTCAGGATTTCATGGAAGCTGCTTTTATACCCAATCATGGCACCCACCTGTTCCCAATTAGCCTGTTCACCTTTGGGATGATCCAAATAAGTGTTTGATGAGCATTCCTCAACTTCCTCAGTCTTTTTTGCCACTTTTGCCAGCTTTTCTGAAACATGTTGCAGGCATCAAATTCCAAATGAGTGAATATTTGAAAAAAATAAAGTTTTGCAGTATCTTGTCTTTCTAGTGCATTCAATCGAATATAAGTTGAAAAGGATTTGCAAATCATTGTATTCTGTTTTTATTTACGATTTACACAACGTGCCAACTTCACTTCTTTTGGGTTTCGTAAAATCTCAGATGTACAATCAAGTGTACATTATCTTTATTGTCAGCCACAAGAACCATTTGCTCATAATTTTTTAATAATTGTCATATTTTAAAGGTGTTAAAAATCGCTAATGACAACCGCTACCGTGTGTATAAGAAGATCAAAGTAAATTACAATTTAGCTAATGCATTTGTTGAAAAATACAATGTTTGATGAAGTTTTAATGTCACATAAATTATTTTCCATCTTAGGCGAGCTATAATCAGGGGCGCCCGTGGCAAAATTGGGGCCCGAAACCCGCCCCCATTACAATTTTCTTTATTTATTTGAAAACATTTTTTGAAGTCAAACATGAATTTATTGTGAAGCATGTTTTGTACTAAAAAAAATGGAAATAAATTGTGAAAGTGAAAATAATGCATTACTTTAGTGGAAAAAACAAACAAATTCAACACCACGGAGGACCATGTGAGTTATATATATTTGTGGGATCTGAGCCGAGGATGTCATTGTGGCTTGTGCAGCCCTTTGAGACACCTGTGATTAACCCTTGTGTAATGTTCATATTGTTGTTACTCAGCCAGCGTTTGTGGGTCTGATGGACCCGTTGCCATAATCAAACATTTTTATGTTAAAATACTGAACAGATGTTTACCTTATCCCAATAAACATCTGTTCAGTATTTTAACATAAAAGTGTTTGCTTGTGAGGCATTAAAAGCCACAAAGTGCAACGGGTCCGTCAGACCCACAAACGCTGGCTGAGTAACAACAATATGAACGTTGCACGGAAAATTTCTCTGCCAGTTTCTGCATCCCACTGGGATTCTTCTTTTGTGTTTCTGCACCTGCGGTTCCCACACAAGGTTGCAACATTGTTTGTCAACGCTGTCTGCTCTCATTTTCTCGCACAATTGACCCTCTGATGTTCTGTGTACCTACACTCTGTCCGTCTCCTGTCTAGGCCCGCTGTGTGTGTGTGTGTGTGTGTGTGTGTGTGTGTGTGTGTGTGTGTGTGTGTGTGTGTGTGTGTGGTACACAGAACATCAATTTCAACACTTCTATTAGTCCAGTGGACCCGGACATCTTATATACACTACCGTTCAAATGTTTGGGGTCACATTGAAATGTCCTTATTTTTGAAGGAAAAGCACTGTACTTTTCAATGAAGATAACTTTAAACTAGTCTTAACTTTAAAGAAATACACTCTATACATTGCTAATGTGGTAAATGACTATTCTAGCTGGAAATTTCTGGGTTTTGGTGCAATATCTACATAGGTGTATAGAGGCCCATTTCCAGCAACTATCACTCCAGTGTTCTAATGGTACAATGTGTTTGCTCATTGGCTCAGAAGGCTAATTGATGATTAGAAAACCCTTGTGCAATCATGTTCACACATCTGAAAACAGTTTAGCTCGTTACAGAAGCTACAAAATTGACCTTCCTTTGAGCAGATTGAGTTTCTGGAGCATCACATTTGTGGGGTCAATTAAACGCTCAAAATGGCCAGAAAAAGAGAACTTTCATCTGAAACTCGACAGTCTATTCTTGTTCTTAGAAATGAAGGCTATTCCACAAAATTGTTTGGGTGACCCCAAACTTTTGAACGGTAGTGTATATGTGTAGGGGTGGGTGTATGGTGTGTGGTCATTAAATATATATTCTGATATATGTTCTTCACAGAAAATGAGCCAAAGTCAGTGAGTCTCAGTTTGAAAAATTAATTAATTGTATCGTTTTTCTTTTAATAAAAAATGAAAACGGGTCCCACAGACCCGAACACCACACATAAATAAACTTTGATTGATTGATATCGCAGGGCGCTATAGGGAAGGGCGGCCCTGGTTATTAAAATTGTTATACTTTATTTACAGATGTTCATTTTTACAGTGCTTCAAAGTAGGCAATTCAACTGCAGTTTCTTAAAGAACTTGTTATATTTCTGTCGAGCTAGAGGAGAGACATATTTTGGAGTTTGTGGGTAAAAATGTATTGTTCCTGAAATTGTACTGGCATTTTGCGCTGCCTAAAATTCAAACCGCCCTCGTTTTTTCCTTAAATTACATATTTGAGAAATTATCATACGAAAAGTAGCGTAGGTGCCGCAACCAAACCAGTTGAGAACCACTGTTTGAAGTCAACCAAAATGTCCTGCTTCTCCTAACTAAACAAGGATTTAAAATGTCCTAAGATATGCAAAGCATCGATCGGACTTTGACATCTAAGATTCCGAACATACGGCAAAAAACAAGAGTTCTACACGAAAGAGCTAACCATCCATAGAGCCTGCAAGAATATGTGCTAATACATTTAAAAACTGGTAAGTTTCTAATCATAAGCATTACCAGAGGCATAAGCTGAAAATCAAAGTTATTAGAAAGAAATAAAAACATGTACCCCACTATTTCAATAGAAAATGTGCATTGTGCCATATTACCGCCCACCCCCCGACCCCAAAAAAAATTCTAAAGTATTTTATTCAGAATTATATAATTTCTGTTTTGTATAACACTTGAAATACATATAATTAACACATATTTTACATTCATGATTTACAAATCAGCTCTAATTTACTTTCAATTTAAATAACACTATTTTAATGAATATACTGCTGCTATGTGTTTGTCATATCATATTAAAAAAACAAGTGTCTCAATGTAGGCAAAACCAAAATCTCATAATCGTAATTCCTTCTCGATCATAAGACATTGTAGAAAAAGTTCATAATTTATATGATAAATTGTATGTTTAAAGAAAACAATGACGTGTTTCTTCTAGTATGTCAGTGAGATCCAACATGCACGGGTATAAAGCTCAAAAACCATAAAGTCCCAGAATGATTCAAACCATGAACGGCGCAGCACCAGTCCAGTCCAAAGGTTACACGACATATGTGGGGAGTTCTGCAGAGAATGTCACATGAACGGGAGGTTTCTTACATCCTAGGAGAAAGGAAACAGTAAAACCATGAATTAGATCATTTTCTGTAAGGCAAAATGTACATTGTGTTTTGGGGATATACTGTTCCACACAAAGGGTCATGGGAGGGGTTGGCACACATTAGGTTATCTTGCAGTGGATGAGCACTAAAACAAGGTCAGTACATCGAACATAACAGCTTACAAGGTTAAAGTTGTTTTTTGACTCCCTGAAGAAATTATTTAGCGAGACACATGTTAAAATTTGGTGCAAGGATTCTCAAACTGGAAAACATATACCGTATTTTTCGGACTATAAGGCGCACTTAAAATCCTTTATTTTTCTAAAAACTCGACGGTGCCCTTTATGTACGGAATCATTTTGGTTGTGCTTACCAACCTCGGAGCTATTTTATTTGGTACATGGTGAAATGATAAGTGTGAACAGTAGATGGCAGTCACACATAAGAGATGTGTGTAGACTGCAATGTAACTCAAGTAAACAACACCAACATGTTCCATTGAAAATATATAACTTTACACACGGCGCTCCAAAACCTATCAAAATGTTTTAGTACGACTTTGGTAAGCTATGAAGCCACACCGCTTGATGGACTGTACTGTGCTTCAACATACGAGTATTATTATGGTGTGTGTATAAGGTAAGACAGGGGTGTCCAAACATTTTGACTTGGGGGCTGCATTGGGCTAAAGAAATGTCGCTGAGGGCCGACTGCATGTAAAGTAACATTATATATAAATATATATTATATATACATACATACATACACACACACAGAATATATTAATATACGTGGATATTAAGACAATGCAAAAGTTTGACTTCTACCTTGTTTACTTCTGTGACAACCTCCTTAAAGTTTTGTATTCAATCAGAATTATCAAGCAGCTTAAATGCACCAAACATGGATACGTGTGGAGAGTGTTAAGCATGTTCCCATCATGCTTTGTAATGGATTTAATTGGGTGTAATTTAGATTTTTTTTTTTTAATGGTGAATGGATGGTTTTTTTTTATAATACCCACAAAGTTCAGTGACCATGTCTGTTTGCATTTTGTGTTGGTTGGATTTGTTTTTAGATTTTTTTTTTTTGCACCATGACCAGGGAAGGTTGTTTGCATTTGGTCATATAAATAGATGCTGCACATTCCTAAAATAAAAAGTATTTGACCAGGAAAAACTCCTGATGTCCATTAGATTGTGTTAAAAATAGTAGCATTTAACATGAATATAAGATTCTTTATTAAACTCATGACGTTTTGCAGGCCAATTTGAAGACGCCGGCGGGCCGCATTTGGCCCGCGGGCCGTACTTTGGACACTCCTGAAGTAAGGCATATTATCTGGCGTTTTGTTTTGCAATATTATGCAAAAGCAACTTTTCTTACCGTCTGTTACCTGCTGATCTGTATTTGGGATCTGCATAAGTCCTGTAAAAATTGCGCGCTTCCGCCTTTGTAGTCCGTGACGACGTCGTAGTCGATAAGCTTCTTCTTTTTCTCTATCTTCTTGTTATGGGACATTCATCCTGCGCTGTTGCTATTTCTAATATAAAGTAGTGTAAAGTTCTTACTTATACCTGTCAGTAAACTCGCCATGAAAGCGCTAAAACATACCGGTGTAGTGAGTTTACATTATTCACCCAAGTGACTTTAGTTATTAGAGAGTTCCGGTTGGATGTTTTTCCAGCGTTGTTCTTTCTCTCTACTGTAAATTAAATTTGAAAAATACTACCAAATATCCTAACAGCCATTTATCAGATTTACCATGACACTGTTTTCTTGCAAAGGTGCAGTGTGCTTCATATCAAGTGTTTTCATGTAAC
Source organism: Entelurus aequoreus (assembly GCF_033978785.1). Taxonomy (NCBI): domain Eukaryota; kingdom Metazoa; phylum Chordata; class Actinopteri; order Syngnathiformes; family Syngnathidae; genus Entelurus; species Entelurus aequoreus. The sequence continues at coordinate 40,147,940 of NC_084748.1, read as the reverse complement.
AACAACCAAAAGTATGATTTCACTAGTAAGCATCTAATAGTGATCTCCTTCGGCAACTACCGCCACTTTACCCACATAACACTGCTTTGAGGGGGTTAAGTTGATCCTTGTATAGTTGTTCAAGTGTTTGTGACGTTTCAGCATCTTTTGACATAGATTTTTGACTTTGACATTATCATTCCATTTACTTTAACTGCAATGTTTACAAAGGCTTCCCTCCTCGATGGCGTCACATCCGGGTATCAACATTGCATACATTTCCATCCACCGGCTTTAAGCGGGCATTAAATTGATCGTTCTGGAGACACAAATCGTTGAACTTTTACTTACCCATCTTATGCATGTAATTCTGCAAAATCTAAATGCTGAACCTTAATGTTAAATTGAAATACAAATGTTGAATCTAAATGGTGAATTAAAATATAAATACCAAGGTTAAATCCAAACATTAAATATAAATAGTACTTAATTAATGCTTAATCTAAATGCAAAATGTAATACTTAATCTAAATGGCAAATCTAAATGTCCATCCATAATCTTAATGTAAACATTACATCCAAACTTTAAATTTAAATATATCTACATGCATCATAAACAATGCTAAATGCCAACTCTTAATGTTAAATCTAAATGTAAATGTTTAAATTTAAATGCCAAATCCAAATGTTGATTCTAAATGCTAAATCGAATTGTTGAATTTAAATGCCAAATCTAAATGTTGAATCTAAATATATCCATCCGTCCATCCATTTTGTTCCGCTTATCCGAGGTCGGGTTGCGGGGGCAGCAGCCTAAGCAGAGAAGCCCAGACTTCCCTCTCCCCAGCCACTTCGTCCAGCTCCTCCCGGGGGATCCCAAAGCGTTCCCAGGCCAGTCGGGAGACAAAGTCTTCCCAACGTGTCCTGGGTCTTCCCCGTGGCCTCCTACCGGCCGGACGTGCCCCCAAACACCTCCCTAGGGAGGCGTTCGGGTGGCATCCTGACCAGATGCCCGAACCACCTCAACTGGCTCTTCTCGATGTGGAGGAGCAGCGGATTTACTCTGAGCTCCTCCCAGATGACAGAGCTTCTCACCCTATCTCTAAGGGAGAGCCCCGCCACCCGGCGGAGGAAACTCATTTTGGCCGCTTGTACCCGTGATCTTGTCCTTTCGGTCATAACCCAAAGCTCATGACCATAGGTGTGGATGGGAACGTAGATCGACCGGTAAATTGAGAGCTTTGCCTTCCGGCTCAGCTCCTTCTTCACCACAATGGATCGATACAGCGTCCGCATTACTGAAGACTACGCACCGATCCGGCTTAACTTTGAGCTCCTCCCGGATGGCAGAGCTTCTCACCCTATCTCTAAGGGAGAGCCACGCCACCCGGCGGAGGAAACTCATTTTGGCCGCTTGTACCCGTGATCTTGTCCTTTCGGTCATAACCCAAAGCTCATGACCATAGGTGAGGATGGGAACGTAGATCGACTGGTAAATTGAGAGCTTTGCCTTCCGGCTCAGCTCCTTCTTCACCACAATGGATCGATACAGCGTCCGCATTACTGAAGACTACGCACCGATCCGGCTTAACTTTGAGCTCCTCCCGGATGGCAGAGCTTCTCACCCTATCTTTAAGGGAGAGACCCACCACCCGGCGGAGGAAACTCATTTCGGCCGTTTGTACCCGTGATCTTGTCCTTTCGGTCATAACCCAAAGCTCATGACCATAGGTGAGGATGGGAACGTGGATCGACCGGTAAATTGAGAGCTTTGCCTTCCGGCTCAGCTCCTTCTTCACCACAATGGATCGATACAGCGTCCACATTACTGAAGACTACGCACCGATCCGGCTTAACTTTGAGCTCCTCCCGGATGGCAGAGCTTCTCACCCTATCTCTAAGGGAGAGACCCACCACCCGGCGGAGGAAACTCATTTCGGCCGTTTGTACCCGTGATCTTGTCCTTTCGGTCATAACCCAAAGCTCATGACCATAGGTGAGGATGGGAACGTGGATCGACCGGTAAATTGAGAGCTTTGCCTTCCGGCTCAGCTCCTTCTTCACCCCAATGGATCGATACAGCGTCCGCATTACTGAAGACTACGCACCGATCCGGCTTAACTTTGAGCTCCTCCCGGATGGCAGAGCTTCTCACCCTATCTCTAAGGGAGAGCCACGCCACCCGGCGGAGGAAACTCATTTTGGCCGCTTGTACCCGTGATCTTGTCCTTTCGGTCATAACCCAAAGCTCATGACCATAGGTGAGGATGGGAACGTAGATCGACCGGTAAATTGAGAGCTTTGCCTTCCGGCTCAGCTCCTTCTTCACCACAATGGATCGATACAGCGTCCACATTACTGAAGACTACGCACCGATCCGGCTTAACTTTGAGCTCCTCCCGGATGGCAGAGCTTCTCACCCTATCTCTAAGGGAGAGACCCACCACCCGGCGGAGGAAACTCATTTCGGCCGTTTGTACCCGTGATCTTGTCCTTTCGGTCATAACCCAAAGCTCATGACCATAGGTGAGGATGGGAACGTGGATCGACCAGTAAATTGAGAGCTTTGCCTTCCAGCTCAGCTCCTTCTTCACCACGACGGATCAATACAGCGTCCGCATTACTGAAGATGCCGCACCGACCCGCCTGTCGATCTCACGATCCACTCCTCCCCCACTCGTGAGCAAGACTTCGAGGTATTTGAACTATTCCACTTGGGGCAAGATCTCCTCCCCGACTTGGAGATGGCACTCCACCCTTTCCCGGGCGAGAACCATGGACTCGGGACTTGGAGGTGCTGATTCTCATCCCAGTCGCTCCACACTCGGCTGCGAACCGATCCAGTGAGACCTGAAGATCCTGGCCAGTTGAAGCCATCAGGACCACATCATCTGCTCTTATCTCTTATCTCATCATCTGTTAAATCTAAGTGTTAAATCTAAATGCTGAATCAAATGTTAAACCAGCGGGCACAGACTTGCCCACACCACTCCTGATCTGTGAATGCAGATGTGCAGTGCAGGGATAGAGCGAAATAGGAACAGATGACTAATGCCAGATTAAATCAAATAACGGTGCATGTTGTTGAAAGGATTACCTTCAAATGTGTGCAAATTTGCATGAAAAAGTGGAAAACAAGGCAATCACACACCGGGGGAAAGCTTAACTAAGGCATAGCCGGTGAAAATAATGCTTCGAACATCTCTCTTGGTTCTTTCACCGTGTTAGTGTGCATGAATATTTGCATTCATGATTTCGCTGTGCTGTTACTCCATTGTGTTGTCAGATATGATCTTAATTTTTTTGGAAACAACACAATCATTACCATGACCCCGACTTAAAGGCCTACTGAAACCCACTACTACCGACCACGCAGTCTGATAGTTTATATATCAATGATGAAATCTTAACATTGCAACACATGCCAACACGGCCGGGTTAACTTATAAAGTGCAATTTTAAATTTCCCGGGAAACTTCCGGCTGAAAACGTCTATGTATGATGACGTTTGCGCGTGACGTCAAGGGTTGAAGCGGAAGTATTGGGACACCACTGTATCCCAATACAAACAGCTCTGTTTTCATCGCAAAATTCCACAGTATTCTGGACATCTGTGTTGGTGAATCTTTTGCAATTTGTTCAATTAACAATGAAGACTGCAAAGAAGAAAGCTGTAGGTGGGATCGGTGTATTAGCGGCTGGCTGCAGCAACACAACCAGGAGGACTTTGAGTTGGATGGCAGACGCGCTATCCGACGCTAGCCGCCGATCGCACCGATGATTGTGGTGAAATCCTCCGTCGCGCCGTCCATCGCTGGAATGCAGGTGAGCACGAGTGTTGATGAGCAGATGAGGGCTAGCGTAGGTGGAGAGCTAATGTTTTTAGCATAGCTCTGTCGAGGTCCCGTAGCTAAGTTAGCTTCAATGGCGTCGTTAGCAACAGCATTGCTAGGCTTCGCCAGGCTGGAGAGCATTAACCGTGTGGTTACAGGTCCAGTGTTTGGTAGTATTGTTGATCTTCTGTCTATCCTTCCAGTCAGGGGCTTATTTCTTTTGTTTCTATCTGCAGTTAAGCACGATGCTATCACGTTAGCTCCGTAGCTAAAGTGCTTCGCCGATGTATTGTCGGGGGGATAAAAGTCACTGTGAATGTCCATTTCGCGTTCTCGACTCTCATTTTCAAGAGGATATAGTATCCGAGGTGGTTCAAAATACAAATCCGTGATCCACAATAGAAAAAGGAGAAAGTGTGGAATCCAATGAGCCAGCTTGTACCTAAGTTACGGTCAGAGCGAAAAAAAGATGCATCCTGCACTGCACTCTAATCCTTCACTCTCATGTTCCTCATCCACAAATCTTTCATCCTCACTCAAATTAATGGGGTAATCGTCGCTTTCTCGGTCTGAATCGCTCTCGCTGCTGGTGTAAACAATGTGCAAATGTGAAGAGCCTTTCAACCTGCGACGTCACGCTACTTCCGGTACAGGCAAGTCTTTTTTTATCAGCGACCAAAAGTTGCGAACTTTATCGTCGATGTTCTCTACTAAATCCTTTCAGCAAAAATATGGCAATATCGCGAAATGATCAAGTATGACACATAGAATGGATCGGCTATCCCCGTTTGAATAAGAACATTTAATTTCAGTAGGCCTTTAAACAAGTTGAAAAACTTATTCGGGTGTTACCATTTAGTGGTCAATTGTACGGAATATGTACTGTACTGTGCAATCTACTAATAAAAGTCCCAATCAATCAATCAAGATCACTGTCTTGTCAAAATTGCTTGTAGTAGTAGTTAGTTAACAAGCCATGCTTGAGCTCAGTTTTAAACAGGGTGAGTTGATGATTGGTCTTCAATGCTTGACGGAGTTAGCAACCATGACTAAGAATCATGGGTCTTAGAGAAAGGAACATTGAACAGAAAGAGTTGAGTCCTGATGCCTAAGAGAATGCAAAATTGCTGCACAGCTTTTTTTGTCCGCAAATGGCGGTCATACTTGTTCAGTCTCCATGCACTCCCGGAACAGATCGTTTAACTTCTAAAAAAACATAAAACAAAAAACACAGGATGAGATCCATGACACGACAAGTACAACTGCACTCTGAATTATTCAACCCCCATTGTAATAAGATGTTAAAAGCTTATTTTAAAAATAGTACTTCAACTTGGGAGTAATTTGAGATATGAGCTGTCTCTCCTTTTCTTATGCTTTAAGTTGCGAGCTTTAGAAGTAGCATTTCTACACAGCCTAGAGCCAGAGATCGTTACAATTCTGCCCTTCAACCATCGGAAATGAAAGGGTTTGTCCGAAGGAGGAGAGGACGACCGAATCAGAGAAAAAAAACTATTAAAAGCACGTCCTACCGGTGAGCAGTCAACCTGGCAAGTACGCCCGGTTGCAACACTGTCAAACCGTATAACATAGCATGCCTATGCGGCATGAAGCCACAAATGTACCACGTACAGTCACGGTTAAAAGTTTACATACACTTGTAAAGAACATAATGTCATGGCTGTCTTGAGTTTCCAATAATTTCTACAACTCTTATTTTTTTGTGATAGAGTGATTGGAGCATATACTTGTTGGTCACAAAAAACATTCATGAAGTTTGGTTCTTTTATGAATTTATTATGGGTTTACTGAAAATGTGACCAAATCTGCTGGGTCAAAAGTATACACACAGCAATGTTAATATTTGCTTACATGTCCCTTGGCAAGTTTCACTGCAATAAGGCACTTTTGGTAGCCATCCGCAAGCTTCTGGTTGAGTTTTTGACCACACATCTGGACAAAATTGGTACAGTTCAGCTAAATTTGTTGTTTTTCTGACATGGACTTGTTTCTTCAGCATTGTCCACACGTTTAAGTCAGGACTTTGGGAAGGCCATTCTTAAATCTTAATTCTAGCCTGATTTAGCCATTCCTTTACCACTTTTGACGTGTGTTTGGGGGTCATTGTCCTGTTGGAACACATAACTGCGCCCAAAACTGGTGCTTTACAGAGAGTAAATGGGACAACGAAAAAGGAGGATTACTGTTATGGTTTAACAGAGGGAGATGACGGCTCAGACACCAGGGGGAAAGTAATGTTCAATAATGTATTATATATACCGTATTTTTCGGAGTATAAGTCGCTCCGGAGTATAAGTCGCACCGGTCGAAAATGCATAATAAAGAAGGAAAAAAACATATATAAGTCGCATTTTTTGGGAACATTTATTTGATAAAACCCAACACCAAGAATAGACATTTGAAAGGCAATTTAAAATAAATAAAGAATAGTGAACAACAGGCTGAATAAGTGTACGTTATATGACGCATAAATAACCAACTGAGAACATGCCTGGTATGTTAACGTAACATATTATGGTAAGAGTCATTCAAATAACTATAACATATAGAACATGCTATACGTTTACCAAACAATCTGTCACTCCTAATCGCTAAATCCCATGAAATCTTATACGTCTAGTCTCTTACGTGAAGGAGTTAAATAATATTATTTGATATTTTACGGTAATGTGTTAATAATTTCACACATAAGTCGCTCCTGAGTATAAGTCGCACCCCCGGCCAAACTATGAAAAAAACTGCGACTTATAGTCCGAAAAATACGGTAGTCAACATATATTGTTGGAACACCCAACTGCGCCCAAGACCCAACCTCCGGGCTGATGATTTTCGGTTGTCCTGAAGAATTTGGAGGTAATCCTCCTTTTTCATTGTCCCATTTACTCTCTGTAAAGCACCAGTTCCATTGGCAGCAAAACAGGCCCAGTGCATAATACTACCACCACCATGCTTGACGGTAGGGATGGTGTTCGTGGGATCAAAGGCCTTACCTTTTCTCTTCCAAACATATTGCTGGGTAATGTGGCCAAACAGCTCAATTCTTATTACATCTGACATCCCATGGACAAAGATAAGACCTTCTGGAGGAAAGTTCTATTGCTGTATGTCAGGGGTGTCCAAACTTTTTCCACTGAGGGCCGCACACTGAAAAATCAAAGCAAGCGGGGGCCATTTTGATATTTTTTAAATTTAAAAACCAATACAATATATGTATAAAAAATATACATTAAGGCCTCCACTCAGGCTTGATCCCGGGGACCCCAAAGGGTTTTGGTCCAAAAAATATTTAAAATGTGTCATTATTCAGTATTATTATCTCTAGATCAACATTAGGTCTATCTGTCAATATAACGTTTTTAAAGATTTAAGTCGTATGCTCTTTTTGTCAAAGAAAACCCTATTTTTTTATGGAAAAAACACAAAATATGCAATATTTTCACCCAATAAAATTTTTAAGAGAAATATTTCAGATTATATAATAATTGGAGCCTTAAAAAGGTCAATAACTCATAGCACCATTGATTTTAATTCATTATTATTTTTTGAGCAATGACACTTAAAAACAAATCACACAAAAATTATTGGGGAACCAAAAGGGTCCTACTCATTAAAGTGTTAAAAAATACTGTTTACTTTTAACACAATAATCTCGAGATCAACTTCAGATCTATCCGTCAATTATACGTTGTATTGTTGTTTATGTTTTTTGTTTGTTCGTTTTAAGCCCTTCTTTTAAAAAAAAAAAAAAAAAGCTAAATTTTTTATATGGCAAACACAAAATATGCAACATTTTCCCAAAAAAATATCTCAAAGTGCAATATTTAATGTGACGTAATTGGAGCCTTGGATAGGTCAATAATTCATAATAATATTGATGTTGATTCATTATTATTTTTTAAAGAAAGAAACAGCCTGCATGGCAGCTTTGTGTTATTAGAGTAAACATTGCAACATTTTCTTGTTACATTTCACCTGTTTGGTCTTTCATACCACTTTTTATGTTTTTAATTTTTTTAATCGTATTTTAAAATGGGCGCCGTGGGGCCATTAAAAAATGACCTGCGGGCCGCAAATGGCCCCCGGGCCGCACTTTGCACATCCCTGCTGTATGTATACTTTTGAGCAATCAGATATGGTCACGTTTCAGTTAACCCGAAATAAATTAATAAAGGAACCAAACTTCATGAATGGTGTTTGTGACCAACAAGTATGTGCTCCAATCACTCTATCACAAAAAAATAAGAGTTGTAGAATTTATTGGAAACTAAAGACAGACATATGTTCTTTAGAAGTGTATGTAAACTTTTGACCACGACTGTATGTAGAATCTGCAGATGATGTGTTTGACGTTTTTCAGTTTGTTCTGTCTCCTGATTTAACAAACTGGAACTGTGCGTGTTTTTTAGAAATATACGTTTAAGAACTTGGCAAACAAATACAATTAACAGTGGGTGTTTTATAATTTTTGAGTGCAAATGTAGATGGTTCACAACATGTGACAAATGACGACAAAATGCCAGAAATGGCGCCTTTTACCAACAGGCTGTGAGTTGAACGCCGTGTCCAGAGTCTCCAAAGAATGAACCAAGTCCCGCTGCGAGCCGGCCAAGGCCTCTGTTGGATTAGCTGGACTCATCATTTCTTGTTCCTTTTCGTTCTGCATCTGCGCATAGACGTTGAGGCCTGGGATCTTCCTTGAGAAAAGATTTACATTGAGGCAAATGGATGAAGGGTACAGCCTAACTGAAAAAACTAAAGAGGGGCCAAGACAGAGTCAACTTTATTTTTGTTTACTTTTTAATACCATTGAAACTTTATCTGTATGTGAATCGCCAATTCCTAGTAAAAAGGTTTTGCTGTTTTCTTTTGACCCTTTCGGCCCGATTCCCTTTGCAACAACACCTTTGTGAGGAGAGATATCTTCACATTGTAGAAAGGTCAACTGACTACATTCAAAGGGCTTCCTATCAATAAACAATGCTAACGGGCTGACATTTCTTCTGAAAAGAATGACCAAACAAAAGACTTCCAAGCTTTCCCAGAAAACGTGTGCAAATGGTTCTGGCTTTTGACGGGCGGCTGTCAACACAAGATTCCTCGGTTCGCTAAGCTGTCGGGTTCCGTCCTTAACAAGCTCTGACACCTTTTACCTCCTTGGCATGTGGTATCGATATAAAAAAAGGACATTTCATGAATATTTTACCTCTTGAATTTGTAGATGACAAACACGGCTAAACCGACAACCACGAGTGATAGCAGCATCAGCGTGGCCGAGGTACTGTGGTTCTCACTGCTGTCCACTAGGGGTGCTGTAGAGAAGACAAAGCGTAGATATCGTAAAAATCACTTCCACCGAGGGTTGTCCCGATACCAATAATTTGGTACCGGTACCAAAATGTATATCGATACTTTGATACTTTTCAAATTAAAAGGAACTACAAAAAAATGTCAATATTGGCTTTATTTTAACGGGAAATCTTACAATACAATAAACATATATTTCCTATTGCATTTAAAGAATAATTTTAGAAAATTAAAATATAAAAGAAAGGGTATTAGATAGAGATGTCCGATAATGGCTTTTTTTACCGATATCCGATATTCCGATATAATTTGAATTGGTGCAGTTAAGGCCCTGTGATGAGGTGGCGACTTGTCCAGGGTGTACCCCGCCTTCCGCCCTATTGTAGCTGAGATAGGCTCCAGCGCCCCCCGTGACCCCGAAGGGAATAAGCGGTAGAAAATGGATGGATGGATGGATGATGCAGTTAAAACAAGTCCCACAAATGCCATCTTCGTTGAAGAAAATGAGCTCCCTCTAAATTTAAGAAGAAACAAACTATCTTTGCTGTACTGGTCGACATTGAAGGGTTCTGAGGTAGAACAACCCGCAACAAATATTTTGGTGGACTGCTGGGAATACAGACAAAAACAAAAATGTGCAGGTTTTGGATGGCTCATTGAAAGTTCAGCAGCTCAGCTCAGTTTGAAAAAAGTGGAGTACAACCCGGTTTCAGTGTGGGGAGATGTCCCCCCTTGGATTCTACCAAGACCAAGGGAAGACATTGAATTAATAGAGAGAAGTAAAAAGGGTGGAAAGGTTAGGATGATGTGCCCATGGTCAAAACGTATGTGAACACAAGATTCTTAGGTTTCCTAAATATTCATAGAGACGGAGCTAAGGAGCCGATATTAGGAAAGTTGGGGCAGGTGTATATATTGCAGAGGAGACATTATGATTGAGGTGTCAATGTTACGTTTGCAGGAGGGAGTTGTGACGGCACAGAACCACAAGGGGGCAATATTGCTCTATGTCATACTTGCCAACTTTGAGACCTCCAAATTCGGGAGATTGGGGGGGGGGGGGGGTTGGGGGGGGATAGGGGGGAGCGGGGGGTGTATATTGTAGCGTCCCGGAAGAATTAGTGCTGCAAAGGGTTCTGGGTATTTGTTCTGTTGTGTTTATGTTGTGTTACGGTGCGGATGTTCTCCCGAAATGTGTTTGTCATTCTTGTTTGGTGTGGGTTCACAGTGTGGCGCATATTTGTAACAGTGTTAAAGTTGTTTATAGGGCTACCCTCAGTGTGACCTGTATGGCTGTTGACCAAGTATGCCTTGCAGTCACAAGTGAATGTGAAAAGCCGTGGATATTATGTGACTGGGACGGCATGCAAAGACAGTGCCTTTAAGGTTTATTGGCGCTCTGTACTGATACCGATAATTGTAAATCCGATACCGATAATTTCCGATTATACATTTGAAAGCATTTATCGGCCGATAATATCGGCAGTCCGATATTATCGGACATCCCTAGTATTACACACATGTTTTTTTTTGTTGCAATCAAAGAACAATTTACAATTTTCTATATTACATATAGTCTGCCATAATCAAGAATTAGGTTAGAATAAAAATAATGTTAAAACCCTATTGACATATTAAATGCTTCATGATTTATGGTTGCCATTCCTGGTCCGTGCTTTAAGAAAATACAATTATTAGTAAGTGCTAAAAACAAAACTATGGATAAATGTACACAGATAAGCCATGTAGCAGGTAAAACACATTTGTTAAAGATAAAAGACAAATTGTAGCAATTTGTTACCAAATTCTGTCATTTTACTTGCATTAGTTGATGTTAGATGGATCTTAACTCCGCTAATGTTTGGCATCAAGCCAAGCAGCTGAGATGTCCAGGTTTCTACATGTTATGTATCTACATGTGCACAACAGAGGAGCTGTTGACCTATAAATGTAGTGCGTCTGTTCAAGAGAATGGCAACGTGCTGTCTGAGTGACGTCAGTGAGTGAGTGGGCGAGTAAAGAGAGAGAGAAGTAGCGCGTGCACTGCGCAGTAGAGTGATGAACGGGTCCGGTTGTGTCCTGCATAAGCAACCAGATTGTCACGAATCGGCGGCCTCGTCATTCTGACCTGAAAGCAGAGCTTGGCAGACCCATTGTAAAGTAAAGTGTGTTACCCCCGATGAAAACATCGACCCTGACGGGAACGTGTGCCCTGTGCTCCTTGACGACATTCTGCACCGGAGCCAAACAGCAGGACAGGTGCAACAACTACAGTATTACCTGTCACTCTGTATAACTCCTGGTGCAGATCTGAATGTTCACTATTTAAATATTTACCTAAGCTTGAAGCACAGGTGGTAATACTAATTGCCACGTTTGGCGAGGCATGTTTAAAAGCAACACTTGAAGCGCGGCGTCACCTTTGCCAATAGTTTTGAAGTCTAAATACCTCCATATTGCACTTTATTAACCAGTAGAATTGTCATTTTTTTGCCATTCTTCCTCTTCCAAAATGTTATTACTTGTATGCACTCAACATCATGTGCCTCGACTCTGTACTCATCGCCGCAGATGAAAGAACGGTACCGGTACTTTTCAAAAAGTAGTATAGTACCGATTTCGATCAATTAGGTTCTTTTTAGTACCGGTATACCGTACAAGCCTACTTCCACCCAACTAAATCTTGCAGCGAGCAGTAAGTGCTTCTTTTACACTGTATCATATTAGTCTCTTTCGGACAGTTGCGTCATGGCCAAAATGATTCCCGGGCTGCCCACTGCTCCCCAAGGGGATGGGACAAATGCAGAGGACAACTTTCACCACATCTAGTGTGTGTGTGACAATCATTGGTACTTTAATCTTTAATCTTTAAAATGGCACGTGCACACACACACTTTCTGCAAAGTCTCAGCGTGACTAAATGCTGGGAGCCAATCATACACAAGGTTGGGATAATTAGTAAATAGGATTAGCCCAAAGTGTTGTAATATTCAGTCCCTCCTGGAATTTGCTGGATTGATGTGTGATTGTTGCAGCCTAAAAGGCTTGAATTCGCATCAGCTTTTCCATAAATTCATTAAAAATGAAGATTATCCAAAAGAAAACAAATTGTAATGCATATGTAAATGTATTGAGTTATAAACATTCATTCACTTTCTTCTTTCCTTCATGGATCTAAACTTTACCGCTGCCGGTATTTTTTACTATATTTTTATTGTAATTTTTCCAGAATGTGTTTGTTCTATTTTTGGCCAAAGTAAGACAAAGAAAACAATCTGAAGTTGTCTTTATTTTTTTTGTTTTAATGCCATGATTTTAATAGTCCGGCCCGCGTGTGCACAGATTTTCCTCTATGCTGTCACACCGCGGTGAAGGATGTCTTGTCTTGGTTTTTTCTGTCTTGTGAATTGCATGTTTTAGTTTGAAAAGTAACTCTCCTCTCGTTTCAGGTCACTTGCCCTGCCTTTTGTGTCATCAGTCTGGTGTCATCCCTGATCCCTGATTGTTTCCACCTGTTCCCCATTAACCCTCATGTGTCTTATAAGCCCACGCCTCCCTTTGTTCTGTGCCAGATTGTCTCGTTTGTTCGTGCCTCTTTAGCATCCTGTCCAAGCCTTTACTAGTCTCTTGTTTGAAAATCTTGCTCCTGAATTCCCTTGTTGATATTTTGAGTTTTCTTTTCCTCCTCCTCAGCATAGTGATGTTGGTTATTTAGTTTTGCAGCCGAAGTGGTGAGTTTTCAGTTTTTTCTTACAGTTCTTCCTTTTCCTCAATTTTTTGAGTGACACCTTTTGTTAACATTTTTTAGATAAGATACAGTGTAGAAGTTTTATAGCCATTGTTTCTTCCTCCTTTTTGGAGCATTTTTTGTTTATGATAAATTTCATAGATTATATCGTGCGCCAAGTTTAGTTTGTTATTGTTTTTGTGTTTCCTCCTTTCGGAGTGATTTTCGTTTGTTCCTTTTTGTGGAACCTTTTTTCGCCGACTAGTCAGGTTATAGCCTATGTTGATTTGCCCTGACTCTGGAGGTGAAAAGAAACTTTGAAAATAAAAGCCTGCAGGATTGTTCCCTACTCTGCATCTGAGTCCCATTTTTGACCAAGCCCATATTGATACATGTTACTGTTCCTGCTTTGTCTACACCAGTGGTTCCCAACCTTTTTGTAACTGCAGACCGGTCAACGCTTGAAAATTTGTCCCAAGGACCGGGTGGTGGTGGCTATGGTATTTTTTATAACATTTTTTTTTGGTCATAAAAAAATACAATCATGCGGACTCTATCCCTGCAGACTGTATTGATATATGTATTGATATATAATGTAGGAACCAGAAATATTAATAACAGAAAGAAACAACCCTTTTGTGTGAATGAGTGTGAATTAGTGTAAATGGGTGAGGGAGGTTTTTGGGGTTGGTGCACTAATTGTAAGTGTATCTTGTGTTTTTTATGTTGATTTAATAAAAATTAAAAAAAATATATATATATATTATTTTTTATTTCTTGTGCGGCCCGGTACCAATCGATCCACGTTGGGGGGTTATGGTATTTATTTTAATTTTATTTTTGACATAAAAAAATACAATCATGCGGACTGTATCCCTGCAGACTGTATTGATCTATGTTGATATATAATGTAGGAACCAGAAATTATAATAACAAAGAAACAACCCTTTTGTGCGAATGAGTGTGAATGAGTGTAAATGGGGGAGAGAGGTTTTTTGGGTTGGTGCACTAATTGTAAGTGTATCTTGTGTTTTTTATGTTGATTTAATAAAAAATAAAAAAAAATATATATATATATATATATATATATATATATATATATATATATATATATATATATATATATATATATATATATATATATATATATATATATATATATATATTTTTTTTTTTTTTAATTGTGCGGCCCGGTGGTTGTGGACTAAGGCTGCAGCTAACGATTATTTTTCTATCGATTAATCTATAGATTATTTTTTCGATTAATCGGTTAATCTATAGATTATTTTTTCGATTAATCTATAGATTATTTTTCCTTTTACCGATTATTTTTTTATTCAAAATGAAGATGAAAAAATAAATGTAAGCCCGTTTTTTCAAAAGGCATGGCTTTTATTTACAAAAAAAAAGAAGTATGGCCACTCAGTCAACATTGACAACAACATGACTAAATATTCTGTAACAATGTAAACATTTAAAACTTTTAACATTTAACAAAATTAAAAGTAGCTTATATGCTTTTTAATGTGCAAATATAAAAGTCAACATCCAGTGCAAATCTTAATATTCTGCAATAGTATAAGCATTTCAAAAGTAAAAGTATTGCTTATTTTGCTTTAAAATGTGCAAAAATAAAGATAAACATCCAATACAAAAAAGTGCAAAACGAAATATTCTGTAACAACAGTGTAAACATTTCAACAAAAGTGAAAGTATTGCTTATTTGCTAAAATGTGCAAAAATAAAGATAAACATCCAATACAAAAAAGTGCCAATCTAAATATTCTGGAGCACTGTAAACATTAAGTATTGCTTTTAAAATGTGCAAAATAAACATCCAGTCCAACACAGTACACAATAACCAATTCTACTCATTCCAGTGAGTGACTAACAGTTGTAATGAAGAAAGGTTAGCATGTCTACTTGCTTTGGTTCTTTTCTTGTTTACAATATTCCCAGCAGCTGAAAATAGGCGCTCAGAAGGGGTCGATGTGGCTGGAACTGAGAGCTAATTAGCCTTCACCTCAAGCCAGGACTGCGAGTGAGCTGAGCTGCAGTTTAAGTTTCTAGAAGGTCAACGGGCTCATAGTGATGTTACTAGTAGTTGACTGGGAGGTGTTTATTATCATTTGGGGACAGTCCGCTGCCTGATGCTCACCTGCTAAACACCTATCTGCTCGACGCTGAAGTGCTGACTACATGCGCTCTGAATACGCACTGCTGATTGGCTGATAATGCTTCGTGTGTACCAATCAGATGGTTGTGTGGGTGGGACAATGCTGCGTGTGTACCAATCAGATGGTTGTGTGGGTGGGACAATGCTGCGTGCTGAGACAGAGGCAGACGGAGCAAAGCAGCTTGTTAAGACTTTTGCTTTAGCTTAGAAACTCGTTCGGTACACCCCCGTACCGAACCGAAAGCCCCGCACCGAAACGGTTCAATACAAAACACGTACCGTTACACCCCTAGCAGATACAAATGACACATTCATGTTTTTGTGTAATGATGACAACGTATACTCGCGTGGACGATTGACTAGTTGATGGTTTTCTTTTCAAATGTTCGTTCATAGTCGTTGTGCTGCTATGATAGGCCATTTCCGCTCGACACACTGTGCATACAACAACATTATTAGGCCGTTTATTGAAATACTCCCACACTTTTGACCCCTTTTGGAATGCTTTTCCCCCCTCGCTCGCACCGCTCGCATCGTCTTCTTTGATCGTCTGCTTTGCGCTTCGCCATGACGGTAGTGTGACGTCATTATGCGACGCGTCGACGCACAAAAACGGCGTCGACGTATTTACGTAACCGATGACGTCGACTACGTCGACGCGTCGTTTCAGCCTTATTGTGGACCACTGGTCTACACTACAAACAAACATAGGTTTTGATTAGACAGTTGAGAAAGACACATTAATTTTGCAAAAATGACACTGATTGGCCAAAATGTGCGGGGAAGTTGCAGGCATCGCGTTGCTTAATTTGTAGAAATTGGTTGAATTTGTGAAAATTGCTGCGATCGCGACATTACCAATTCCTTCACTGTCTGTTAGTCAGTTGACTTTCCATCCAGTAGGCTCACACATACAAGTAGAAAGTCCCCACCCTCCCCCTAAAAGTGCTTATAGAGCTGCGGTGTTACCTGCTGACAGGTGCGCTGCAAAGACTGTGACCTGGACCCCAGGCCGCAGGGTAAACTTAACCAGGTTTTGATTCAAGGCACTCAGCATGACTTCAGACAACTGTGGAGAAAGAAATGAAACATGGATTGATCATTTGGTCATTAAATAATTATATCACAATATTATGCTAGACCCATTCGACATCCATTGCACCGGTCGCCCTAGGGGGGGGTCCCCACATCTGCGGTCCTCTCCAAGGTTTCTCATTGTCCCATTGGGTTGAGTTTTTCCTTGCCCTGATGTGGGATCTGAACCGAGGATGTTGTTGTGGCTTGTGCAGCCCTTTGAGACACTCGTGATTTAGGGCTATATAAATAAACATTGATTGATTGATATATCTGACAGTCAATCTTTGATATTTTCTTTACATTTTAGTCTAAATTTGTTCTGGGGTGTCTGATTTTTTTGTGTCAATAAAACTTCAAAGCAAAAATGATAACATTAAAGTAGAGGCTCTATTATGCAAAACGTTTCTTACCTATTGGTACCTGCTATTGTGTATTTGGGATCTGTACAAGCCCCGAAAATGTCAAATCAAACCGTGGAGGTTTGATTTGACATTTAAGTCCCATCTTAAAACTCATTTGTATACTCTAGCCTTTAAATAGACCCCCCTTTTTAGACCAGTTGATCTGCCGTTTATTTTATTTTCTGTTTTGCTCCCCTCTCCCTTGTGGAAGGGGGGGGCACAGGTCCGGTGGCCATGGATGAAGCGCTGGCTGTCCAGAGTCGGGACCCGGGGTGGACCCCTCGCCTGTGCATCGGTTGGGGACATCTCTGCGCTGCTGACCCGTCTCCGCTCGGGATGGTCTCCTGCTGGCCCCACTATGGACTGGACTCTCACTATTATGTTAGATCCACTATGGACTGGACTCTCACTATTATGTTAGATCCACTATGGGCTGGACTTTCACAATATTATGCCAGACCCACTCGACGTCCATTGCATCCGGTTTCCCCTAGGGGGGGGTTCACCCACATCTGCGGTCCTCTCCAAGGTTTCTCATAGTCATTCTAATTGACATCCCACTGGGTTGTGAGTTTTTCTTTGCCCTCATATGGGATCTGAACAGAGGATGTCGTTGTGGCTTGTGCAGCCCTTTGAGACACTTGTGATTTAGGGCTAAATAAATAAACATTGATTGATTGATTGATTGAGGTATTGCAAAGATATTTATAAAATAATCTTGCCTTCCGTCATAGTTCCTCCAAACAAGCTGTTTGGAATGTGCACAATTGGTGACATCACAAATTGGGAAAACCGCCGGTGGATTATCCATAAATGATATAAATGTACCCAGAGTGCCTTGCTTTCTCTATCCTCTTGTAGTGGGGCAGACTGTACGGGTTATTTGTATTGCCATTTCTAATACAAAGTAGCGTATAGTTTTCACTTATATCTGTCAGTAGACTCCATATGGAAGCCACGTAAATAAGACCGGCCACAAAACGACGCATCCTGAAGAGATGGTCAGAAAGCAGCTGAAAGCTTGCTGACATATCGACATGGCTTCAAAATAACTTTTTAACCCTAAATCAACAACACCAATAACAAAACGGTCTCAATGTGTTTCTCTTTGAAGAAACAATCATTACATGAAATTCAGGTCAACATTAATCAAAATAAAATAGAGATATGTTGGTGTTATTTTGGACCCTATGCTAAATTGTGATGGCCATATTATGAAAATGACTAAGACCATAAAAATAAATATCAACTGTTTCAGGCTTATTAGACCTCGTTTATCTTTTCAAGCTGCACAAGTTTACATGCATGCAATGGTTTGATCCCATATGTCTTATTGTGCCATGGTCTGGGGACAGGCCACGAGATGTGTAGTGAAGCCTCTGTTGTCGTATATAAACAATCACTAAAGATATTTGACTAAAAACTAGGGATGTCCGATAATGGCTTTTTGCCGATATCCGATATTCCGATATTGTCCAACTCTTTAATTACCGATACCGATATCAACCGATACCGATATCAACCGATATATGCAGTCGTGGAATTAACACATTATTATGCCTAATTTGGACAACCATGTATGGTGAAGATAAGGTACTTTTTAAAAAAAAATAATAAAATAAGATAACTAAATTAAAAACATTTTCTTGAATAAAAAGAAAGTAAAACAATATAAAAACAGTTACATAGAAACTAGTAATTAATGAAAATGAGTAAAATTAACTGTTAAAGGTTAGTACTATTAGTGGACCAGCAGCATGCACAATCATGTGTGCTTACGGACTGTATCCCTTGCAGACTGTATTGATATATATTGATATATAATGTAGGAACCAGAATATTGATAACAGAAAGAAATGGGGGGAGGGAGGTTTTTTGGGTTGGTGCACAAATTGTAAGTGTATCTTGTGTTTTTTATGTTGATTTAATAAAAAAAACAACAACAAAAAAACGATACAGATAATAAAAAAAAACGATACCGATAATTTCCGATATTACATTTTAACGCATTTATCGGCCGATAATATCGGCAGGCCGATATTATCGGACATCCCTACTAAAAATCAATGAAGCATCATCGCTGCCATATTACCCAAAAATATAACAGGATTAGTTTTGATAATTTTATACATTTCTCATTTTAAAAAGCTATTTTTTAAGTGTCTTAATGCAGTCAAAATGTGAGATACAGTCTGGTGTTATGTAATTTCACCTAATTGGGTTAAAAATATTTTTTTGCAAACCTAGTACCGGTAATCATAATCCGCAAATGTGCTGTTGTTGAGTGTCTGTGCTGTCTAGAGCTCGGCAGAGTAACCGTGTAATACTCTTCCATATCAGTAGGTGGCAGCAGGAGATGTCGGGAACAGCGGGAGGCAGTGTGCAGGTAAAAAGGTATCTAATGCTTAAACCAAAAATAAACAAAAAGGCGAGTGCCACTGAGAAAAGGCATTGAAGCTTAGGGATGGCTATGCAATATGAAACTGAAACTGAACTGGCTGCAAGGTAAACAAAAACAGAATGCTGGACGACAGCAAAGACTTACAGCGTGTGGAGCAGACGGCGTCCACAAAGTACATCCGTACATGACAATCAACAATGTCCCCACATAGAAGGATAGCGTCCGCACAAGTTAAATAGTCTTGATTGCAAAAAACAAAGCAGGTGCGGGGAATAGCGTTCAAAGAAGACATGAAACTGCTACAGGAAAATACCAACAAAAGAGGAAAAGCCACCAAGACAAGAACTAAAACACTGCACACAGGAAAACACCAAAACATTCAAAATAAGTTACGGCGTGATGTGACAGGTGGTGACAGTACACCTACTTTGAGACAAGGGCTATAGTGATGAATGGTTGGTTATGGTTTGAATTCATATCCAACAATTGCGAGAACTAAAAAATTTCATTTTTTTAAATGTTTTCTGCTGGTGGTGGGCTTTAGAATTTGTTCAATGAAAAAAATGTGCCTTGGCTCAGAAAACGTTGAAAAATACTGTCTTAATGGATTAGCCCCTGATGTGATGTGTCAAAAAATACAAAGGTACAGTAGTGAAGGTGTGCAGACTCCAGCTGCAGAGTGAAAAGGTGCCAGACCACTCTGGGTCAGTCTGCGTTCTCAGTGAAGACCTCACTTTTGTGGAACTCTTTGCCACCGGAGTTAAAGTCATTCAACTTTTCCCCACAAAACTGAAAAAGGGGCTTAAGGAAAATCGGAAGTGTGAGCAATAGAACTGGGTGTAGTAATGGACAAATAGGGCCAATTATCTTTAATGTGTTTTTATTTTTCTTCTTGTCTTAATCCTTTTGTATGTGTTTGACACTTTTCTCATCTTTTTTTTAAAAGCCTAACCAGGAACAAGGGTTGCAAAATCTTATGTACAAACCCCGTTTCCATATGAGTTGGGAAATTGTGTTAAATGTAAATATAATATATTTGATGTTCAAACTGATAAACATTTTTGTTTTTTTGCAAATAATCATTAACTTTAGAATTTGACGCCAGCAACACGTGACAAAGAAGTTGGGAAAGGTGGCAATAAATACTGATAAAGTTGAGGAATGCTCATCAAACACTTATTTGGAACATCCCACAGGTGAACAGGCAAATTGGGAACAGGTGGGTGCCATGATTGGGTATAAAAGTAGATTCCATGAAATGCTCAGTCATTCACAAACAAGGATGGGGCGAAGGTCACCACTTTGTCAACAAATGCATGAGCAAATTGCTGAACAGTTTAAGAAAAACCTTTCTCAACCAGCTATTGCAAGGAATTTAGGGATTTCACCATCTACGCTCCGTAATATCATCAAAGGGTTCAGAGAATCTGGAGAAATCACTGCACGTAAGCAGCTAAGCCCGTGACCTTCGATCCCTCAGGCTGTACTGCATCAACAAGCGACATCAGTGTGTAAAGGATATCACCACATGGGCTCAGGAACACTTCAGAAACCCACTGTCAGTAACTACAGTTGGTCGCTACATCTGTAAGTGCAAGTTAAAACTCTCCTGTGCAAGGCGAAAACCGTTTATCAACAACACCCAGAAACGCTGTCGGCTTCGCTGGGCCTGAGCTCATCTAAGATGGACTGATACAAAGTGGAAAAGTGTCCTGTGGTCTGATGAGTCCACATTTCAAATTGTTTTTGGAAACTGTGGACGTTGTGTCCTCCGGACCAAAGAGTAAAAGAACCATCCGGATTGTTATAGGCGCAAAGTTGAAAAGCCAGCATCTGTGATGGTATGGGGGTGTATTAGTGCCCAAGACATGGGTAACTTACACATCTGTGAAGGCACCATTAATGCTGAAAGGTACATACAGGTTTTGGAGCAACATATGTTGCCATCCAAGCAACGTTACCAAGGACGCCCCTGCTTATTTCAGCAAGACAATGCCAAGCCACGTTTTACATCAATGTGGCTTCATAGTAAAAGAGTGCGGGTACTAGACTGGCCTGCCTGTAGTCCAGACCTGTCTCCCATTGAAAATGTGTGGCGCATTATGAAGCCTAAAATACCACAACGGACACCCCCGGACTGTTGAACAACTTAAGCTGTACATCAAGCAAGAATGAGAAAGAATTCCACCTGAGAAGCTTAAAAAATGTGTTAAATGTTGTTAAAAGGAAAGGCCATGTAACACAGTGGTGAACATGCCCTTTCCCAACTACTTTGGCACGTGTTGCAGCCATGAAATTATAAGTTAATTATTATTTGCAAAAAAAAAAATAAAGTTTATGAGTTTGAACATCAAATATCTTGTCTTTGTAGTGCATTCAATTGAATATGGGTTGAAAAGGATTTGCAAATCATTGTATTCCGTTTATATTTACATCTAACACAATTTCCCAACTCATATGGAAACTGTCACACCGCGGTGAGGAGAGTCTTGTCTTGGTTTTTTCTGTCTTGTGATTTGCATGTATTATTTTGAAAAAGCATCTCCTCTTGACGTCATCCCTGACCCTTGATTGTTTCCACCTGTTTCCCATTACCCTCATGTTCCATATAAGCCCATCCCTCCCCTTGTTCTGTGCCAGATTGTCTCGATCCTTCGTGCCTGTCTTGCATCCAAGCTCATGTTCTTGTCTTGCCTCGTCCCACGACCACGTTTGTTAATCCAGCATTTGTCTAGCTGTAATTTTGAGTTTAACTTTTTCCTCCCTCAGAGCGACCTTCGTTATTTAACTTTTTTCTACCGCAGTGGTGAGTTATGATTTTTCCTTAACATTTCCTTCCTCAAAGTTTGAGTGATTTTTTGTTTATATAATTGTTAGAATAATTGTGAGTGTAGTAAGTTTTCATAGTCCTTTATTTCTTCCTCCGTTTGGAGCGCTTTTTGTTAAAGTTTTTTTTATAGCAGATTCGTTGCTAGTAATATTTGTCTTATTTTTGTCACTTCCTCCGTTGGAGTGATTTTTGGTTCTTTCCCTTGTTTGAAATGTTTATTTTGATATCATAGTAGTACCTCATAGTGATTGTAAATTTTTCTGCTCTGGAGGTTAAGAGTTATTTTCAAAATAAAAGCCTTATTTAGAACCTCCCATCTCTGCATCTGAGTCCCTTCATTCGCCCAAGCCTGACAGAAACGGGGTTTGTACTTTGACATCGGTTACCTATGGGTAGCAATGTTTAATTGTACTGTCCCTGTCAAATACATGAATTCATGAAGCTGGTGTGTAAACAGACATCTATGTAAAATTTGGACCAAAGCACCACCATTGCATGTTATGTAGACCACAAGGAAGGGTTTTAAATGTAGAAAAACATCATAACACAGTATGACTGCTCTGAATATAGTTTAATATTAATGACTTGAAGGTGAGGCTCTAAGCTTCTTTATCCTACCCTCAGTCGCAAATAATTTAGTGGCTTGATCAATCATTTTAATAACTATCTGCACTTTTGGATCTCAAAGGATTGAGTAAAGAAGATTTTTTAAATCATCCAATCATAAATTTCTCATACTGGCTACGTTTAATGATGAGTCCAAATGAAAAGATTCCCCTGGCTCGTCAAAGACTAGACGTGAGCCAGTGGATCTAGACTGACATCTGCTGGAGAAAGACAGAAGTCATGTTGGTCATTATTTTTCAATGTACAAATGAGTTGACGTCAGGCTAAGAAGACCGACAGAAAAGGAAAGCATTAAGAAATGAATACTTAAAATTCCATGGTGTAACAACATGAAATTAACCCGACTACATGGTTGTAGACACAGCAGCTGATTCTTACTTGGTTCAAATGTGCGGCGTTCTTCTCTGGTCGTCCTTCGATGAACTCTTTGTCAAGCAAGAGGAAAAGTTCTGCTGTTGTAGGCAGACCTGGGAGGACACTGACCAGGACCTGGTCCTCACTCACACCTGTGGCCTACGTGGACAACACATAGAAGGCAAGAGAATCATAAGCATTACATTCCCAATGTTCAACTAATGAGCTGCAGAAGAAGACAGGTCTCATTTCCACCCGTGGAAATATTAAGTCATTCTATGAAATCATAATTATTTATAAATAATTCTATGATTTGATATCTAAATATATAGATCTTCTTACATAATCATGCACTAAAAAAGTGAAATTTAAAATCTACCACAATCCCATTCAGATATGGTTAGTGGCGTCCTGATACAACTTTTTCACTTCCAATACGGTACTGATATTGGAGTATTGGCAGATACTGATATTGATCGGATACAGTATCAGCAGGAACTATACATACTTTCATTATTTTTTGGCGCAGAATGTTTGAAATTACTCAAACAGCAAAAATTGGTGATACTGATCAACACTAACCAATGCATTATTGACTGTCTGGAATGGACATACAGTCGTGGTCAAAAGTTTATATACACTTGTAAAGAACATAATGCCACGTCTTGAGTTTCCAATAATTTCTACAACTCTTATTTTTTTGTGATAGAGTGATTGGAGCACATACTTGTTGGTCACAAAAAACATTCATGAAGTTTGGTTCTTTTAAGAATTTATTATGGGTCTACTGAAAATGTGACCAAATCTGCTGGGTCAAAAGTATACATACAGCAATGTTAATTAAGGCTGCAGCTAACGATTATTTTTCTATCGATTAATCTATAGATTATTTTTTCGATTAATCGGTTAATCTATAGATTATTTTTTCGATTAATCTATAGATTATTTTTTCCTTTTGCCGATTATTTTTTTATTCAAAATGAAGATGAAAAAATAAATGTAGGCCCGTTTTTTCAAAAGGCATGGCTTTTATTTACAAAAAAAAAGAAGTATGGCCACTCAGTCAACATTGACAACAACATGACTAAATATTCTGTAACAATGTAAACATTTAAAACTTTTAACATTTAACAAAATTAAAAGTAGCTTATTTGCTTTTTAATGTGCAAATATAAAAGTCAACATCCAGTGCAAATCTTAATATTCTGCAATAGTATAAGCATTTCAAAAGTAAAAGTATTGCTTTTTTTGCTTTGAAATGTACAAAAATAAAGATAAACATCCAATACAAAAAAGTGCAAAACGAAATATTCTGTAACAACAGTGTAAACATTTCAACAAAAGTGAAAGTATTGCTTATTTGCTAAAATGTGCAAAAATAAAGATAAACATCCAATACAAAAAAGTGCCAATCTAAATATTCTGGAGCACTGTAAACATTTAGTATTGCTTTTAAAATGTGCAAAATAAACATCCAGTCCAACACAGTACACAATAACCAATTCTACTCATTCCAGTGAGTGTCTAACAGTTGTAATGAAGAAAGGTTAGCATGTCTACATGCTTTGGTTCTTTTCTTGTTTACAATATTCCCAGCAGCTGAAAATAGGCGCTCAGAAGGGGTCGATGTGGCTGGAACTGAGAGCTAATTAGCCTTCACCTCAAGCCAGGATTGCGAGCGAGCTGAGCTGCAGTTTAAGTTTCTAGAAGGTCAACGGGCTCATAGTGATGTTACTAGTAGTTGACTGGGAGGTGTTTATTATCATTTGGGGAGAGTCTGCTGCCTGATGCTCACCTGCTAAACACCTATCTGCTCCACGCTGAAGCGATGACTACATGCGCTCTGAATACGCACTGCTGATTGGCTGATAATGCTGCGTGTGTACCAATCAGATGGTTGTGTGGGTGGGACAATGCTGCGTGTGTACCAATCAGATGGTTGTGTGGGTGGGACAATGCTGCGTGCTGAGACAGAGGCAGACGGAGCAAAGCAGCTTGTTAAGACTTTAGCTTAGAAACTCGTTCGGTACACCCCCGTACCGAACCGAAAGCCCCGCACCGAAACGGTTCAATACAAAACACGTACCGTTACACCCCTAGCAGATACAAATGACACATTCATGTTTTTGTGTAATGATGACAACGTATGCTCGCGCGGACGATTGACTAGTTGATGGTTTTCTTTTCAAATGTTCGTTTATAGCCGTTGTGCTGCTATGATAGGCCATTTCCGCTCGACACAGTGTGCATACAACAACATTATTAGGCCGTTTATTGAAATACTCCCACACTATTGGCATGCTTTCCCCCCCTCGCTCGCACCGCTCGCATCGTCTTCTTTGATCGTCTGCTTTGCGCTTCGCCATGACGGTAGTGTGACGTCATTATGCGACGCGTCGACGCACAAAAACGGCGTCGACGTATTTACGTAACCGATGACGTCGACTACGTCGACGCGTCGTTTCAGCCTTAATGTTAATATTTGCTTACATGTCCTTTGGCAAGTTTCACTGCAATAAGGCGCTTTTGGTAGTCATCCACAAGCTTCTGGTTGACCACTCCACTTGACAAAATTGGTGCAGTTCAGCTAAATTTGTTGGTTTTCACATCACATGGACAAAGATAAGACCTTCTGGAGGAAAGTTCTGTGGTCAGATGAAACAAAAATTGAGCTGTTTGACCACAATACCCAGCAATATGTTTGGAGGAGAATAGGTGAGGCCTTTAATCCCAGGAACACCATCCCTACCGTCAAGCATGGTGGTGGTAATATTGCTGCCAATGGAACTAGTGCTTTACAGAGAGTAAATGTGACATAAAAAAGGAGGATAACCTCCAAATTCTTCAGGACAACCTAAAATCATCAGCCCGGAGGTTGGGTCTTGGGCGCAGTTGGGTGTTCCGACAGGACAATGACCCCAAACACACTTCAAAAGTGGTAAAGGAATGGCTAAATCAGGCTAGAATAAAGATTTTAGAATGGCCTTCCCAAAGTCCTGACTTAAACGTGTGGACAATGCTGAAGAAACAAGTCCATGTCAGAAAACCAACTACCGTATTTTCCGCACCATAAGCCGCACCTAAAAACCACAATTTTTCTCAAAAGCAGACAGTGCGGCTAATAACCCGGTGCGCCTTATATATGGATTAATATTCATATTTATTTTCATAAAGTTTAGGTCTCGCAACTACGGTAAACAGCCGCCATCTTTTTTCCCCGTAAAAGAGGAAGCGCTTCTTCTTCTACGGTAAGCAACCGCCCCCATAGAAGAGGAAGCGCTTCTTCTTCTACGGTAAGCAACCGCCCCCATAGAAGAGGAAGCGCTTCTTCTTCTACTGTAAGCAACCGCCAAGGTGAGCACCCGCCCCCGTAGAAGAAGAAGCGCGCAGATATTTCATTTCATTTGTGTGTTTCTGTAAAGACCACAAAATGTCTCCTACTAAGAGACACGCGTACAAGGTTCCACTGACTTTTGATATTCATGTGAACCGCACTGTGGATACAACGGGAACACGTACGGTGAATATTCGCACCACAGGGAATGAGAAGTCGTCCTACTGTGGTTGTAGCTTGCCATGCTAACGGCCAGAAACTTCCACCCACGGTGATATTCAAAAGGAAGACCTTGCCAAAAGAGAACTTTCCAGCCGGCGTCATCATAAAAGCTAACTCGAAGGGATGGATGGATGAAGAAAAGATGAGCGAGTGGTTGATAGACGTTTACGCGAAGACACCGGGTGACTTTTTTCACGCAGCGCCGTTCCTGTTGATCTACGACTGCATGCAGGTCCACATCATCGATGGTGTCAAAAAACAAGTGAAGCACACCGAAGAAGAATAATTCGAGGGATTTGTGGATGAGTAATAACTTCAGAACGTGAGCTTTAAATGTTTATTTTGTGTGTTGTGTGACACTAACGTATGAGCAACGTTGAGTTATTGATGTTGCTATTGCTCTGCACTATTTTGAGTGTTACTATTTTTGTGATTGCACATTTGTACATTACATTTTGGGAGTGAACAGAGTTGTGAGAACGCTGGTTTGTAATATATTATTAAAGTTTGACTGACCTATCTGACTGTTTTGTTGACATTCCCTTTAGCGTAGCGTAGGTGCGGCTAATAGCACGGGGCGGCTAATAGGTAAACAAAGTTTTGAAATATTCCGTTCATTAAACGTGAGGCTAATAACACGGGGCGCCTTATGGTGCGGAAAATACGGTAATTTAGCTAAACTGCACCAATGTTGTCAAGAGGAGTGGTCAAAAATTCAACCAGAAGCTTGTGGATGGCTACCAAAAGCGCCTTATAGCAGTGAAACTTGCCAAGGGACATGTAACCAAATATTAACATTGCTGAATGTATACTTTTGACCCAGCACATTTGGTCACATTTTCAGCAGACCCATAATAAATTCATAAATAAACCAAACTTCATGAATGTTTTTTGTGACCAACAAGTATGTGCTACAATCACTCTATCACAAAAAAATAAGAGTTGTAGAAATAATTACAAACTCAAGACAGATATGACATTATGTTCTTTACAAGTGTATGTAAACTTTTGACCACGACTGTATGCTATTTTTAAGTTGAAGGGAGAGGTAAATGTTTCTTGGTGACACCTAGTTGCCACAATAAGTCATTAGGAGTGTCAACTTATCAGGTTAATTGTGATTAATTAATCACCGTCAAATTTAGCAAAAGTTATGTATTTGAATCGTTGATAATCAAATGTTTATTCTCTAACGTCACTGTTTCTTTATGCATGCAAGTTTCCTCGCCCTCTTCTTGTGCTTGACTGAGCAACAACACTGCCACCATGTGGCACAAAGATAATATGTAGCCATGGCGAAGAAGAGGTCTGTCTCACTGTCACAAGATTTTGGCCAGTGATTTTAGTGGCTTTAAATAAAGGGGATAGGATGAATTATATGAACAAATTAAGTAAAATATTCATAATGAACTTCAAAACGTATCATTTGTGGTTTGTATAAGTTTGAATGTTTTCTTATTTTTAGCATACAGTAGACGAAGCAGAGGAAAAGCAACAAGTTCAACATGTAGTACTTTTCGAGGAAAAGTGTTCTGTTTTTTAATGTTAAATCAACACTTTATATGTATCTGATGTTTTAAATGAGTAAATCAAATTCAGATTAATTCAAGCCTTTTAAAAACTATAAAATAATTTATAAAGCCACAAATTTTGTTTATATACCAATTTTTATAATAATGTAAGTTCAGGGTTTTCTCAGCATTTTTAGGTAAAAAAAAAAAAAAAGATTAAATTGAATAATTAGTAACAGATCATAATTAAATAATCACAATTGTTTTTCTTTAAATCATTTGACAGCGCTATACAGTTCAAACTAAAAATGTTTCAATATCTTGCAAAATGTGTCTGCTCCAGCAATTAGTTTTAATTCATATGACATAGGCTTATAACCCAAGCCTTCTTTTGATATCACTTTAATGAGCATAGCTTACAGTTTATGAAAACCTGGAATTGAAAATCTCAGAAAATGTTGGGTTTTCAAAAAACTGTAAACCATGATTATCAAAATAATAAAAAAGGTTCAACAAATCTATCTCACTTTATATGTAATAACTATGTCATATATTCACATTTGAAGTTGAATTGCTGACATGGATGAACTTTTGCACAGCATTCAAATGCTTTAAATTTCACCAGTATATCAATTAAGTTAAGCTCATGATGCAGTACTGTAAATTGAATGATGCAGACACGTTTGTTACTGCATACTTTCTAATATGCTTCTGCCTTCGAGACTGTATGTGTAAGTAATATGCAACTATAATTATTCGATACTTGTTTTTATTTTCAAATGTGGTGTTTTAAACTGCAAAATTGTTCAATTAAGGACATGTATTACTTAGTCTAGCTTGTGTGCTTAGCTGTGGTGTAGCTGCTAGCATCTAATAGCCTACAGCCTACTATGTATACCTTTTGTGAATAACTTGACTAAAATACAAGAAAAGACCAACCATGTGGGCTTATGTTATATTTTGCTGATCGGGACACCACTTTATTTGGTATCAAAATTATTCTGTAGCTCAGAGGTCCCCAAACTACAGCCACCATTTTTTTTATCGGCCGATTAACACTTCCTTTTTGACACTCAGGCCATGTCGTAGCGGGGCAACTTGGCTATAGTTCACTCGCTCATGATACGACACAAGCGAGCAGAAATGGACAAAAGAAAGTCAACCTTACGGAAATATCAAAGCCATGGCAAAATGTTCTCGCGACAAAAAAGGACTCCTTTTCGCCGTGAGACGAGGCGACGTCCCTGCAGCAAATGCCTGCTGGGCGCGTCGAAAGAGGTGGGTGCTGCTTCACCTTCGTGTTCAGATTACGGTTAAGGTGCAGTGATAACATAACGTGTAGATTGTTACTGTGACTGCTTTAGTAAGTACGATGACATAAAAGCTTCACAGAAAGGAAATATGGTTGGAAGGATGTCAACATGTCAAGTCAGTTTCTCAAATCAATCACACACTTTTCCATCCATCCATTCTTCGCTTATCCGAGGTCGGGTCGTGGGGGAAGCAACCTAAGTAGGGAAGCCCAGACTTCCCTCTCCCCAGTCACTTCGTCCAGCTCCTCTCGGTAGATCCCGAGGCGTTCCCAGGCCAGCCGGGAGAGATAGTCTTCCCAACGTGTCCTGGGTCTTCCCCGTGGCCCCGTGGCCACCCGAACGCCTCCCAAGGGAGGCGTTCGGGTGGCATCCTGACCAGATGCCCGAACCACCTCATCTGGCTCCTCTCGATGTGGAGGAGCAGCGGCTTTCCTTTGACCTCCTCCCGAATGATAGAGCTTCTCACCCTATCTCTAAGGGAGAGCCCCGCCACCCGGCGAAGGAAGCTCATTTCTGCCGCTTGTACCCGTGATCTTGTCCTTTCGGCCATAACCCAAAGCTCATGACCATAGGTGAGGATGGGAACGTAGATCGACCGGTAAATTGAGAGCTTTGCCTTCCGGCTCAGCTCCTTCTTCACCACAACGGATCGATACAGCGTCCGCATTACTGAAGACGCCGCACCGAACCGCCTGTCGATCTCACGATCCACTCTTCCCTCACTCGTGAACAAGACTCTGAGGTACTTGAACTCCTCCACCTGAGGCAAGATCTCCTCCCCAACCCGGAGATGGCACTCCACCCTTTTACGGGCGAGAACCATGGACTCGGACTTGGAGGTGCTGATTCCCATCCCAGTCGCTTCACACTCGGCTGCGAAACGATCCAGTGAGAGCTGAAGATCTTGGCCAGATGAAGCCGTCAGGACCACATCATCTGCAAAAAGCAGAGACCTAATCCTGCAGCCACCAAACCAGATACCCAAGGTGCTTAAGGGATGTGCAGACCAGCTGGCTGGGGTTCTCACAGACATCTTCAACATCTCGCTGACCCAGGCTGTGGTACCATCATGTTTTAAGACGGCCACAATCATTCCAGTGCCTAAAAAACCCACAATATCCTCCCTCAATGATTACCGCCCCGTTGCACTCACCCCCATCATAATGAAGTGCTTCGAAAGGCTGGTAAAGGAATATATTGTCTCCAGACTTCCCCCCCACATTCGACCCATACCAGTTTGCTTATCGCCCTAACCGCTCCACAGAGGACGCCATCTCCTCTGCACTCCACCTGAGCTTAGAACATCTGGAAGGGAAGGACACACACGTGCGGATGTTGTTTCTGGACTTCAGCTCAGCATTCAACACCATCATCCCGCAGCACTTGGTGCGCAAACTGGCCCCCCTTGGATTCAGTACGCCCCTATGCAACTGGCTGCTTGACTTCCTCACAGACAGACCCCAGTCTGTGAGAGTGGGCAACAACACCTCCAGTGCCATCTCCCTGAGCACCGGCTCCCCCCAGGGCTGCGTCATGAGTCCGCTGCTGTTCACGTTGATGACCCATGACTGCTGCGCCAGGTCCACTACTAACCACATCGTGAAGTATGCGGACGACACGACAGTAGTGGGCCTCATCCGTGACAACAATGACATGGACTACAGGGAGGAGGTGAAACATCTGGTTGACTGGTGCAGAACCAACAACCTGGTCCTGATTGTCAACAAGACCAAGGAGATCATCGTTGACTTCAGGAAGCACCAGTCCAGCCACGCTCCACTCTACATCAACGGCACAGCGGTGGAGATGGTAAGCAGCACCAAGTTCCTGGGGGTGCAGATAACTGACAATATAACCTGGTCCCTACACACCGGAGCTCCTGTAAAAAGAGCTCAGCAGCGCATGCACTTTTTGCGTGGGATGAAAAGAGCACAGCTCCCTCCCCCCATTTTCACCACATTCTACAGAGGCACTATAGAGAGCCTGCTGACCAACTGCATCTGTCTGGACTAGAGCCTGCAGTGCCTCAGACTGGAAGTCTCTGCAGAGAGTGGTGAGGACGGCGGAAAATATCATCAGGACTCCTCTTTCTCCTATCCAGGAGATTGCAAAAAGCCGCTGCCTGACCAGGGCTCAGAAAATCTGCAAAGACTCCTCCCACCCCCACCAAGGACTGTTTACACTGCTGGACTCTAGAAAGAGGTTCCGCAGCCTCCGAAGCAGAACCTCCAGGTTCTGTAACAGCTTCTTCCCTCAGGCCGTAAGACACTTGAACGCATCATAATTAAATTATCCCCTCAACTCCCCCCAAAATGGATTAACTCATTGGAATAAAAAAGACAATATAACATACATCCATAAACGTGGACGCATGTGGAAAAGTGCAATATATTTATCTGTACAGTAATCTATTTATTTATTTATTTATATATATTTATTTAGTTTATATATATATTTATATATTATTTATATATATTTATTTATTTATATACCTTATTGTTTGTTTATCCTGCACTACCATGAGTTTACGTAACACAATTTTGTTCTTCTCTGTACTGTAAAGTTCAAATTTGAATGACAATAAAAAAGGAAGTCTAAGTTTTTTTTTCTTTTCTTTTAACCCAATGTGGCCCCCGGAGGCAAAACATTTGGGTACGCCTGCTGTAGCCAAACAGCAAATTTTCCCTGGATGCTTTGCACTCAGAGCTTTCACTCATTTTTGTCTCATCTATAAAAAGCTTTGCTGGAGAGCATGTTGCATATTTGTGTTTCGGGACTTTTGTGTGCGTATTCTACCTTTCATGTGTAGGTGTCATAAAAACTGACGCTAATGATGAATAATGATGCAGTGACATGCTCTGCAAAAATAATTATTATCTGTATATTTTAGGCCTCTGGAATTTTGCAGGATCAACATGATGCCACGTGTTTATGTTTACCCCCTACTATACTATTAAAATGTACTGTATTATTGAGAAAAGGATGATGCAATATTCATAGTTTGGATTGCAAGTGCTCCTTAGGGGCGTGCGATGCATGTCACATTTGGCATTTAGCCGAGCAATACACTGCTATGACTACAGCATGTGTGACCCTCAACTCATCGAGGTTTGTGCAAGGTCTTGTAATCAGAACTTGGACTACATTTACCCCTCATACATCATTTATCGTCACAAAAGTCAGATTTGCATCCAAAGCCTCAGAGAAGTCACTCTGCAATTACAGACTAAATATCCAGACAAGCAGTCTAATGTCCGCCCAAGCCAGAAGAAAAAATATTCCATGAAAAATATCTGAGACCTTTACCTGGATAAAAGAATACTTGATGACTCGGCTCACATCCAGCCTCCATTCTGGAACATCAGGGTTGTGGTCGTCCATGTTTGAAGAAAATGCCAACAAATGAGATTGGAAATACTCTGTGGGGAAACAAAGCATTATTTATAACATTTGTTTGTTTATTTAGTTTTTTTATCTTATTTTAGGTAAATTGATACACTTTCAATATTTCCTGCTACAGATTAAACACAGTGTTAATAAAGTTATTCTTTGTTGTGTTGATATACATTTTGTAGATGTTGCCCTCTAGTGGGTTCTTCAGATCACCACACAGTGCCAGGAATTCAGGGTATAACACTGTTTTATTTTGTTCTCAAGGTGCGAGCCTTTTGCTACCCAGCAACAAGTCTTTTCTGCGTCTGCCCAGCAGCACCTCCAACTCCAACTACTCGTCTCATCACGGCTGCTGCTAATAAAGGCGACAGGCAATTAAATAACAAGGCCCACCTGGGCCATCTACGCACCTTTCGCTGTCTTCGAGGCCGGTCCTGGCAACACCCCGTTCCCGGCAGGCACGCAGGCCACGCCCCCCCTCCACACATTTGTTTTTGTTTTATTTAATGTTAAAGAGAACAAGGAAATGGGATAAAATAGCTACGGTATGAAAAGGGGTAGGATTAAATAAGATCAGCTTCTTCCTACTCCTTTTCGGATGTGCTGTAATGAAACAATTGGAAATATGTTGATGTATTACATTGTATCGTATGCATGTTCGAAATAAACTGAAACCGAACTGAACTGAACTGAAGTATACAATGTTATGCAGAGTGTACTTGTAACAATTGTATGTACAAATGATCGTATTTGGTATGTACAGTAGCGGAAAAAAGTGGGGTGGGCGGGTTAGCTATTTCTTCTTGGGGGGCATAACAGAAAATAATTGAGAAGCACTGGTGTAGACAGAGAAAAAAAATGGGAGGCAGAACACAGCCCTGAGGCAGTCCTGTTGTTAAGACCCTTTAAAACAGTGTTTTTCAACTTTTTTTGAGCCAAGGCACATTTTTTACGTTGAAAAAATCCGGAGGCACACCACCAGCAGAAATCATTAAAAAACTAAACTCGGTTGACAGTAAAAAGTTGTTGTCGCAATTGTTGGATATGACTTCAAACCATAACCAAGCATGCATCAATATAGCTCTTGTCTCAACGTAGGTGTACTGTCAACACCTGTCACATCACGCCGTGACTTATATTTAGTTTTTTGGTGTTTTCCTGTGTGTAGAGTTTTAGTTCTTGTCTTACGCTCCTATTTTGGTGGCTTTTTCTCTTTTTTTGGTATTTTCCATGTCTTCCTTTGAGCGATATTTCCCGCATCTACTTTGTTTTAGCAATCACAATTATTTCAGTTGTTTTTATCCTTCTTTGTGGGGACATTGTTGATTGTCGTGTCGTGTTCGGATGTACATTGTGGACGCCGTCTTTGCTCCACACGCTGTAAGTCTTTGCTGTCGTCCAGCATTCTGTTTTTGTTTACTTATGCAGCCAGTTCAGTTTTAGTTCCGTTCTGCATAGCCTTCCCTCAGCTTCAACGCCTTTTCTTAGGGGCACTCTCCTTTTGTTTATTTTTGGTTTAAGCATTAGATACCTTTTTACCTACACCCTGCCTCCCGCTGTTCCCGACATCTACAAAGCAATTAGCTACCGGCTGCCACCTATTGATATGGAAAAGTATTACACGGTTACTCTGCCGAGCTCTAGACAGCACATTGCAAAAAGTCAGTGTTCAAAAACAAAAAAAATATATACAAAAAGTTGGGGTATTTTATTTGAACTAAGCAAAATTATCTGCCAATAGAACAAGAACATTTGGCTTGTCAAGACTTTCCAAAACAAGTAAAATTAGCTAACTTCAATGAACCCAAAAATACCTTAAAATAAGTATATTCTCACTAATAACAAGTGCACTTTTCTTGGTAGAAAAAAAAGAGACCTTTTTGCTCAATATGTTGAAAAATATTCTTAAATTAAGTAAATGCTAGTACCATTATCTTGATATAATGATATGCGCTCTGCATTACATTTCTTGAAACCAGCAAACTTATACTAAAAACAAATGTATTGTTCTTAATGGAAAGGCAACAAGGCAACCGCTTGTTACTCTCGGGGTCTCCAAGCCACTCAGGCAAATCATATAGTCTAAAAATGCACTTTTCCATCGACAACATGACATCATCGCGCCAAGTGCGTGCTCTTTCAGTCAATTAGTGCACATATATACAGCCCGGCCCCCGGCCAAATTTTTTTTTATTGTAATTTTGAGGAATTTATCTGAATGTGCATGAACTATTTCTGTTCAAAATTGTTTGAAATGTCAAATGTTAAATGTTTAAATATTAACTGTCATTTTACTGTACTGTGCCAACTGTACTACTATATGAGTACGTATTTTCTATTGTTTCATTGAAAATAAAACAGCAAAGTCCATTTGGCTGCCATCTGTTTTAATTATGAGACACAGTTGTGTCTCATAATGCTTGAAATAAGAAATTATTACTTTAAAAAAGTAGTTTTATACTTGTGAGTGTTGATGACACAGCTTTGCAACAGTTGATATTTTAGTTTCAAGCAATATAGGTCATAAAATCTCAGCAACAAGCTGTAATATCTTACTGAGATCATTTAGGACCGAAACCCTTAAAACAAGTAAATGACTCTAACATAAAATCTGCTTAATAAGAATAATTATCTTATTAGACAAAAAAAAAAGCAAATATCACCCTTATTTGAGATATTTAATCTTATTTAGGTTTCAGTTTTTGCAGTGCACCGACACTCAACAACAACACATCATTTGCGGATTATAATTACTGGTTTGCAAAAAATATTTTTAACCCAAATAGGTGCAATTAGATAATCTCCCACGGCACACATGCTGTGGTCTAGCTTCTAAAACGTTATCTATACATAAACTCAGTGCAGGGTGGACCTGACGATGAGAAAGACGGTGCAGCAGGGTGTTGGTTTTAAAGCATGATGAAAAGTCTGAAAGGAAAATCTTTGTATGTAGAATTGAGTTGCATGAGACATGCATCTTCGGTGCCTCACTTTGATTTGTATGCCAACTGGAATGGATCCAGTTTGTCTGGCGAGCCACTTAACAGTATTGTCCACACCGCTCTTTTCATACACTTGCACAGGATTGAGGTCAGAGTCACTGGCCTGGAGTCCCTCAGCTCCTTAGGTGGTGTCTTTTTTGGGGGGATTGGGATGATGATGATGGATTCATTCCACTGGTTAGGGACGCCGCTTGCGTCCTGGAGGTGCTAAAACAGCCTGGTTAACACCCCACCTCGCTGGGTTGTACAATCCTCTGAGCCTGTCAGGGCCAGCGGCTTTGTGCGGGTTTACTCTGTGCAGAAGGGAGGTTCGCAGCAGCTCATTAATGGTGAGAGCTTGCCGGGGACCTGGGGGGGTTACGGGGGTCCTGGATGTTGTTGTTTAAACACGCAAAAAAGCAGTCTAGCTGTTGTAGGTTTGGACGCCATGCTGTCATGATGTTTACGCCCTGCCATGCCTCTTTTACATTTACTCACGTTAATTTATTCTCCACCCTGTCCTTTTACTTCATTTTAGCAAGACCAGCCTTCTTACTAAATTTATTCCGTAGCTCCTGCACCTTGACATGACACCTTTAGAAAAGCCTTTTTTTCTTGGACTAAC
Organism: Entelurus aequoreus; assembly: GCF_033978785.1. Taxonomy (NCBI): domain Eukaryota; kingdom Metazoa; phylum Chordata; class Actinopteri; order Syngnathiformes; family Syngnathidae; genus Entelurus; species Entelurus aequoreus. Next base: position 40,111,831 of record NC_084748.1, on the reverse strand, counting down.
CCAGGGGTCGGCAACCCAAAATGTTGAAAGAGCCATAATGGACCAAAAATACAAAAACAAATCTGTCAGGAGCCGCAAAAAATTAAAAGCCATATTACATGTATCATGAGATATAAATTTAATTAAGAGGACTTAAAGGAAAGTAAATGAGCTCAAATATAGCTACAAATGAGGCATAATGATGCAATATGTACATATCGCTAGCCTAAATAGCATGTTAGCATCGATTAGCTTGCAGTCATGCAGTGACCAAATATGTCTGATTAGCACTCCACACAAGTCAATAACATCAACAAAACTCACCTTTGTGCATTCACGCACGTTTAAAGTTTGGTGGACAAAATGAGACAGAAAAAGAAGTGGCATAAAACACGTCCTAGAACAGGGGTCGGCAACCCAAAATGTTGAAAGAGCCATAATGGACCAAAAATACAAAAACAAATCTGTCAGGAGCCACAAAAAATTAAAAGCCATATTACATGTATCATGAGATATAAATTGAATTAAGATGACTTAAAGTAAGCTAAATGAGCTCAAATATAGCTACAAATGAGGCATAATGATGCAATATGTACATATCGCTAGCCTAAATAGCATGTTAGCATCGATTAGCTTGCAGTCATGCAGTGACCAAATATGTCTGATTAGCACTCCACACAAGTCAATAACATCAACAAAACTCACCTTTGTGCATTCACGCACAACGTTTAAAGTTTGGTGGACAAAATGAGACAGAAAAAGAAGTGGCATAAAACACGTCCTAGAAAGTCGGAGAAAGGTCTACATGTAAACATACTATACGGTGAGTTCAAGGACCGCCAAAATTAGTAGGAAAAAACGGCGCTCGCCAAATACTCGAATCAGTGAAGCATGTTTAATATAAACAGTGTGATTTATAACAATTATGGAGGTTTGTGTCATGTTTGTCCTCCTACAGAAACCATACTAAAACAAAAAATAGATTTTTTTCCCCTCATCTTTTTCCATTCTTCATACATTTTTGAAAAATCTCCAGAGAGCCACTAGGGCGGCGCTAAAGAGCCGCATGCGGCTCTAGAGCCGCGGGTTGCCGACCCCCGGACTAACCACTGTAACGGTGTTGCAAAAAAGATAAATTAGAATAATACATAATGTTGGATATAAAGAAAATACAAACCCTTTATTTATAGAATTACAATTATTGAAATTCAACGATTTGGTGCATTTGCAAACAGCTAAAATGATGTACAAAGCAAACTACAACCTGCTACCCAGGAATGTACAACAATTTTTCTCAAGACAAGAGGAGACATATAACTGTGGGGGGAGGTGTAGTCAGCACTGCTTGCAGGAGGAAAAGTCACCGCCGCTGTCCATGGTACTAAGGACGAGCACCATCGGGCAGGGGCGGGGCATGTGCTGACGGCGAGACACAGCTGGCAGGTAATTATATTTCACAGGTGGTACGTGTTAATCTAATCATCTGTTGTCTTCAACAGTAAGTGGCCGGGAGCAGAGGGAGGAGGAGGATTGGTGAGACTGAAAAGGTTGTTGATAAAACATATGAGCATTAAAACTTTGTTAAGAAACCTGCAAGCTTGGATCCTGTGAAGTGTCTGTCAGGCGGACCGCTAGGAAGCAACTTCCACAATAACCTTAGAGGAAAATCTAATTTCAAACATTTGTATGCTCGTACAACACTTAAAACCTTTGCATATCTGTAAGTGGAATTAAATTATGTAATGGATTAACCAAATAAATCAAACAAAGCACCAATATGATTCAGTTTAAAGGCTTACTGAAACCTTCACTACTACCGACCACACAGTCTGATAGTTTATATATCAATAATGAAATCTTAACATTGCAACACATGCCAATACGGCCGGGTTAGATTAGTAAAATGCAATTTTAAATTTCCCGCAAAATATTCTGCTGAAAACGTCTCGGTATGATGACGTTTGCGCGTGACGTCACGGATTGTGCGGACATATTGGGACACCATTGTGGCCAGCTATTAAGTCGTCTGTTTTCATTGCAAAATTCCACAGTATTCTGGACATCTGTTTTGGTGAATCTTTTGCAATTTGTTTAATGAACAATGAAGACAGCAAAGAAGAAAGCTGTAGGTGGGATCGGTGTATTAGCGGTCGGCTGCAGCAACACAACCAGGAGGACTTTGAGTTGGATAGCAGACGTGCTACCGTGAGTACGCAGCTTTGGCTTCCAAATATTTGATCGCTTGCCCGTACGTGCGTGCCGCTATGTGCATGTCACGTACGTAACTTTGGGGACATATACTGTATGTGCTGTATGAACTTTACGGAGGTGAACGGTACTTTGGGCTGTGGCATTGAGTGTGTTGTGCAGGTGTTTGATTTGTATTGGCGGGTTATATGGACGGGAGAGGGAAGGTGTTTGTTATGCGGATTAATTTGTGGCATATTAAATATAAGCCTGGTTGTGTTGTGACTAATAGACTTGTGTTTATTTCATGTTTTAGTCATTCCCAGCTGAATATCAGGTCCCACCCACCTCTCACAGCATCTTCCCTATCTGAATCGCTTCCACTGCCCTCTAATCCTTCACTCTCACTTTCCTCATCCACAAATCTTTCATCCTCGCTCAAATTAATGGGGCAATCGTCGCTTTCTCGGTCCGAAACGCTCTTGCGGTGGCCATGATTGTAAACAATGTGCAGATGTGAGGCGCTCCACAACCTGTGAAGTCACGCTACTTCCGGTACAGGCAAGGCTTTTTTATCAGCGACCAAAAGTTGCAAACTTTATCGTCGATGTTCTCTACTAAATCCTTTCAGCAAAAAAATGGACCAGCTATCCCCGTTTAAATAAGAACATTTCATTTCAGTAGGCCTTTAAGAGACTACAAGTGTTCACAAAGTACACAGAACAAGAATTATGATGAACATCTTGAACCCTTTTTTTTTATTGAGACAAAGATTATTTATGTATTTAATATTTGTTTGCTTACTATGGTATATTATTTATTTGTTCACTGTTCTGTTACAGAGAACAAAGACATTGGATAATATTGCTATGGTATGAAAAGGGGTAGGATTAAATAAGCTCTGCTTCTTCCTACGCCTTTTCCGACGTGCTGTAATGAAACAACTGGAATTGTGTGATGCATCACATTGTATCGTATGAATGTTCAAAATAAACTGAAACTGAACTGAACTGAACCATGCTTTCATGTCCTTGGTAATCCAATCTTTGTTATTTGAATGACTGGTTACAAGTTTACAGTGGTGTGCCGTCAAGGCCAGCAAGGCCTTCTCTGCTGGCAAGACAAGAACTAAAACACTACACACAGGAAAATATTCTAAAGAAGTTATGGCGTGATGTGACAGGTCGTGACAGTACACCTACTTTGAGACAAGAGCTATAGTGATGCATGCTTGGTTATGGTTTGAATTCATATCCAACAATTGCGAGAACGACTTTTTATTGTCAATATCGGCTGCTGAGTTTAATTTATTATGTTTTCTGCTGGTGGTGTGCCTCGGGATTTTTTCAATGAAAAAAATGTGCCTTGACTCAGAAAAGGTTAAAAAAAACTGGACTAGATGTCCAGCACTGCCATGGGCTGAATATTAACAAAAGGAAATAGATTCCTTTTATTGTCATTATAAATAACATACAACAAGACTCAGTTTAAAGCACAAAGTGAAACACACATGAAGCACGCACACATATTAGGATGAGAGTAAAATGTATTAAAATAATAGACAACAATGTGTTAAAATTAGGGATGTCCGATAATGGCTTTTTACCGATATCAGATATTCCGATATTGTCCAACTCTTTAATTACCGATACCGATATCAACCGATATATACAGTCGTGGAATTAACACATTATTATGCCTAATTTGAACAACCAGGTATGGTGAAGATAAGGTACTTCAAAAAAAAAATTAAAAAAATAAAATAAGATAAATAAATTAAAAACATTTTCTTGAATAAAAAAGAAAGTAAAACAATATAAAAACAGTTACATTGAAACTAGTAATTAATAACAATTTGTAAAATTAACTGTTAAAGGTTAGTACTATTAGTGGACCAGCAGCACGCACAATCATGTGTGCTTACCCCCGTATCCCTTGCAGACTGTATTGATATATATTGATATATAATGTAGGAACCAGAATATTAATAACAGAAAGAAACAACCCTTTTGTGTGAATGTGTGTGAATGAGTGTAAATGGGGGAGGAAGGTTTTTTGGGTTGGTGCACTAATTGTAAGTGTATCTTGTGTTTTTTATGTGAATTTAATAAAAAAATAAAAAATAAATAATTTTTTTTTTAACCGATAATTTCCGATATTACATTTTAACGCATTTATCGGCCGATAATATCGGCAGACATCTCTAGTTAAAAGGATAGTAAAATTGTATTTCACAGGGACATTTTTAGTGCATTAATTAGTTTGTTGATGGCTTGACAATAAAAACTGGGTAACACTTTAGTATGGGGAAGTAAGAAATACTTAATTTAGAGTTATTTGGACACTAGGGGAACATATAAGGGTTAGAGTTAGGGTTACTAATAAGCAATAATTCTGAGGTTATTGAGAGAAGGCTCTTAGTTAATGGCTTACTGGTTGTATAATAAGGCCATGCAGAATAAGGCATTAATAAGTACTTAATAATGACTAATTAAGAGCCAATATGTTACTAAATTGCATGTTAATAAGCTACTAATTAATGGTGAATATGTGTTCCCCACACTAAAGTGTTACCAAAAACTGTTTAACAGTCTGGTGGTGCGTGTTTTAAATCCGCAGTAGCGCCTCTCTGACGGAAGAAGGTTGAACGGGTGGTTAGCAGGGTGAGTTGTGTCTTTCAGAATAGTGTCTGTTTTTTGGAGACAACGGGAGGTGAAAATAAGGGTTGGCAGGGTTATGTTTGTTATTTTCCCAGTAGCTTTTATCACCCTTTGCAGGGCATTTGTGTCTACTTAAGTGCTGCTTCCATACCAGACCAGGATGTCAGAAGATTGGACCGAAGATTGGTAGAAGGACAGCAGCAGATGTGATAGGTTGTAACTCCTGAGAACCCTGAGGAAACACAATCACTGCTGTGCCTTCTTAACCAGGCAGTTTGTGTTCTTCCCCCAAGAAATATTTATGCCCAGAAATGTAAATGTTGACACCCTCTCCAGGGGCTGGTGGTCATTTTTTTGTCTCCTGAAGTGTATTTGTCCCCGTCTTCCTGGTGTTTAGGGTCAAGTTAACTGTACACCATTCTGCCAGCCTGTACGCCGTCTCGTCTCCCCCCCGCTGAACAGGCCCACCACTATTGTATCATCGGCAAATTTAATGATGGCGTTAGTGATATAGGTCGGCGTGCAGTCCTGTGTGTACAGTGAGTAAAGAAAAGGGCTGAGGACACAGTCCTGTGGGGCTCCTGTCCTCAGAGGGCCCTTCCTGACTGACTGTGGTCGGTTGGTTAAAAAGTCCTGTATCCATATGCATATGTTATGGTGGAGATCTAGGTCAGACATTTTCTTAAACAGTCTGCTTGGGATGATGGCATTAAAAGTAGAGCTGTGATCCACAAACAGCAACCTTGCATATGTTTCTGTTTTTTTCCAGGTGGAGCAGTACAGTGTGGAGGGCGATGGAGATAGCATCATCACCTGTTGGATCTGTAAGCGTACTGATGAGAGTCCAGAGTGGGTGGAAGAGCAGCCTTGATGTGTTTAAGCACAAGTTTCTTTAGGCACTTCCTAATTATGGAGGTTAAGGCCACAGGCCGATAGTGGTTAAGGCCTTTTATTGCAGTCTGCTTGGGTACGAAGTCGGACACGTTTCCAGTGAGGGTTGGACTCCGCCAAGGCTGCCCTTTGTCACTGATTCTGTTCATAACTTTTATGGACAGAATTTCTAGGCGCAGTCAGGGCGTTGAGGGGATCCGGTTTGGTAGCTGCAGGATTAGATCTCTGCTTTTTACAGATTATGTGGTCCTGATGGCTACATCTGGCCAGGATCTTCAGCTCTCACTGGATCGGTTCGCAGCCGAGTGTGAAGCGACTGGGATGGGAATCAGCACCTCCAAGTCCGAGTCCATGGTTCTCGCCCGTAAAAGGGTGGAGTGCCATCTCCGGGTTGGGGAGGAGATCTTGCCCCAAGTGGAGGAGTTCAAGTACCTCGGAGTCTTGTTCACGAGTGAGTGTAGAGTGGATCGTGAGATCTGTTGTGGTGAAGAAGGAGCTGAGCCGGAAGGCAAAACTCTTAATTTACCGGTCAATCTACGTTCCATCCTCACCTATGGTCATGAGCTTTGGGTTATGACTGAAAGGACAAGATCACGGGTACAAGCGGCCGAAATGAGTTTCCTCCGCTGGGTGGCAGGGCTCTCCCTTAAAGATAGGGTGAGAAGCTCTGCCATCCAGGGGGCGCTCAAAGTAAAGCCGCTGCTTCTCCACAACGAGAGGAGCCAGATGAGGTGGTTCAGGCATCTGGTCAGGATACCACCTGAACGCCTCCCTCGGGAGGTGTTTAGGGCACGTCCGACCGGTAGGAGGCCACGAGGAAGACCGTTGGGAAGACTATGTCTCCCGGCTGGCCTGGAAACGCCTCGGGATCCCCCGGGAAGAGCTGGACGAAGTGGCTGCGGAGAGGAAAGTCTGGGCTTCCCTGCTTAGGCTGCTGCCCCCGCGACCCGACCTCGGATAAGCGGAAGAAGATGGATGGAAATTCATCCGCTAACGGTCCCGATGAGTATCCAATCACAGGACGTGTAAATGTCACGTTCAACTTAAGGCCAGCTAGAAGGCCTTACTGACAACTCTTGATCTGATTGGTTATTGCAATTATCTATCAACTGTATGTGCCCGTTCACTAACAGTGCACGGACGCCCGCATTGTTGATTCTGAAGGCCTCTGGCAGATTTGGTACAGCATGGCAACAAAAGCTAGCTGAATTCTGATTGGATACAAACTAAAACTAAAAACAACAGCACTGGACGGAGCATAATATGACATGAAGAGAATATGAATACTTTTAGATATTTACGGAAAGTAAACAAAAAAATAATTGTATCTTTAATTATGATCATGATTTCTGGTTATGTTAGGCCAGCAGAGAAGGCCTTGCTGGCCCTGACGGCACACCACTGGTATACAGACCGATACATTTGTAGATTTAGATACACGTTTTCAAATAATTTTGCTACAATAATACTTCCATCAGGGCCAAGAATAAAATGACCAAACATACCAGCCTAGAGTAAAAGACCTGATAAACCACAGTATGGCAAATAATTTCAGCAGATTTTTTGCTGACCCTGTTTAGACCTAAACTGTCAATGTATCATGCCAACTTGCATATATTCCCAATGTGCTGTAACGCTTAAAATTGAAACCCTTTTATTCTGCAGCCCGAGGTGACATGCTTGCTACAATGACAGAATCTCAAAACAGAATCCTTACCATGGACAAAAATAGTCTTTCGGTCCTGCAGGATAGTATTCCCCACAGACACCTGCACAGTGACGGTACTGATGCCTTCCTGGGGAAATGTGTATGTCACACTTCCCTCCAGGGTGATTATGGGCTGCTGGGGGAAAGAAAGTCGGGGAGAGAAAAGGATAAGGGTTGAGTGTGATGAAATAGGGAGTGTCAGAACATCAGGGCTCCTGTGAGAGAACCTTATCAACGGCTGGTTAACATCTCACCCTGCAGCATAGGTGTAAGCCGGCTGGCACAAACAAACACACGCACAGACTCTAAAAAATGTCTGTGTGACACCAGCAACTATTTCCTGACCATCAGTCACATTTATGTGTGTTCTTCTAAGAGCTATGAGATATGAATACTGTTGGGGTTTATTGGCAAAAGAAAGAGCTCTGTATGTGGAGGTTAATTTGTGCCTTTATTATAAAAGCTTTTTTTGGACACTGCATATATGTACCGTATTTTTCGGACCATAGGGCGCACCGGTATAAAATGCGCCCTATAAATAAAAAATATAAATATACAAAATAAAAATATATAAAGGCGCCCTATAAATTTTCATACAAAAGGCGCACCAGATTATAAGGCGCATTAAAGGGGTCTGTGGAGGGGGGCGTGGTCGGCGCGCCTCCTGCGGGAATGGAGTGTGTATGGCCCGGCTTCGAAGCCCAGCTGACAGGTGAGTAGATTGCCCAGCTGGGGCTAATTATCCAATCACCTGTCGCCTTTATCAGCAGGGGCCGCGGCCATGAGCGGGAAGGGCGGATGAGAGCAGAACGCGCACACCCGACGACAGAAAGAACAACCGACCACAAGCACACATATGAAAATAAAAGTCTTGTTCAAACTTGCTACCCGGGCTCGAGAAGATCCATTGGCCTCAGGAGAACCCTACCCACATAGAGAGACGTTCACAGGGTCATAGTATGATTATTTTTCTGAATTTAAAACCCTATCTTGTGGTCTACATAACATGTAATGGTGGTTCTTTGGTGAAAGTGTTGCATAGATTATGTTTTACAGATCATCTTCAAGTAGCTTTCTGAGCGTCTCTTCAGGATGCGCCGTTTTGTGGGCGGTCTTATTTACGTGGTTCACCTTCGGCAGCGTCTTCTCCCCGCCATCTTTGTTGTAGCGGTGTAGCGTGCAAGGGCGGGGGTGGAAGAAGTGTCAAAAGATGGAGCTAACTGTTTTAATGACATTCAGACTTTACTTAAATCAATAACGGAGCAGCATCTCCTCATCCGTGGCTCAATAATCCAACAACAACGCCGGAAATGTGTCCCGTGAAAAACCGTCCGACCGGAACCCTCTAATAACTAAAGTTCCGTGGGTGGATTACGTGGAGTCTTGCTGTCCGGAGGAGGAGTTTGGGGGCATGACGCATCCTGATAGCGAAACAAAGCCTTTCTGGCTGGCTTCTGTTTTCGCCAGCGTGTCTCCATCTCCTCGTGGCCAGTTGCGAAAGAACAGACGGGTGGCTTCATTCTGTCACGTGGGGGCTTACGCTTGCCGCGCGGTTCGTTCTCCCAATGCAACACTGACGGCTCTGGACCAAGGCGTGAGGTAGGAAATGATTTATTTATCATAAATCATAGATGGACATAAACAGACAAAAACAAAACAAAAGGGATGCGCAGATACACTCGAGGCTAAAGAATCACTTAGCACAGGAATCATAACTCAAAAACTTACGTGACATTTGCGAGAAGCAAACAATGAAGCCACCCCGAGTGGCCGGCAAAAGCAGGCTTAAATAGAGTCAGTGATTACAAACAGGTGTGATCCAAACAACAAATGACAGGTGAAACTAATGAGTCGCCATGGTGACAAAAACAAACAAGGAAGTGCAGACGGAACTAAAGAAGTCCAAAACTAACATAACTAAACAAAACATGATCCGGACCACGGATCATGACACATTTAAAGTTTTGGTGTTGTTTACTGGCGTCATCTTGCAGTTTACACGTATCTCTTATGTATGACTGCCATCTACTGATCACACTTATTACACCATGTACCAAATAAAATTGCTTCGATGTCGGTAAGCACAACAAGAATTATGCCGTACATTAAGCGCACCGGGTTATAAGGCGCACTGTCGATTTTTGAGAAAATTAAAGGATTTTAAGTGCGCCTTATAGTCCCAAAAATACGGTAACTGAATTTTGTGCATTTACATTTTGTGAACTGAATTTTTATTTACATGAAACTATGCTGACAATTGAATTGAAAACAATTCAGTGTTTTAAAATTCAGTGTAAAAAAGAATCAGTGCTGAAAAATTCAGTGTCGAAAAATGTGCTGCTTTAAAAAAGCAAGACTCACTTCCGGTAAATTAAGACGAAAGCAATCTATCCTGTCTCAGAACCAGCCAATGAGGTGTGAAGTTTGAAGTCACGTGACACCGGTCTTGCAAATCAGCATAAAAAAAAATGGCAGTTAACTGGGCTACCTGCTACATAATAAACAAATTCAGTTCATAAAATTCAAACGCAAAAAAAAAAATAGCTACATACATTTAGTGTCAAAAAAATTTAATAAAGACACAAATTAACCTCCATAAAATCTGGCATACCTGTTGGTGCTGAAACATATATATATATATATATATATATATATATATATATATATATATATATATATATATATATATATATATATATATATATATATATATATATATATATATATATATATATATATATATATATTAAAACTAGGGGTGCACCAAACAAGTATTTCTATCTATTGATTATTGTTTCAATTAAATATTTAATCAGGAGATTTAATTTGTTTTTGGATGCAACTGTTTTTAGTTATAGTGGTGCAAAACATTTTACAGTGAATTCCCCCAAAATACACCGGAAGACAACAATTGTCTTATATATGTAAAAACTTGAAATGCATGTTGTTCGATTGAAATTAAGTTAAATTATTCAAAACTGTTTTACTTTTTTGGCATCCTAGTGAAGCACTATTGATGCCTTTTCAAATGTTCACGCATTGCAGGGGTGATGCTGTGAAAAGTAATTTTTAATTCGCACAGTTTACAGATTACCTGGACAAGGGCCTCGTTTTCCCTCCAAAGGACTGCTTTTCTCCGGCGGCATCTCGGGGTGTTTTGATCAATGTTTTATGCTGCCAATTGCAATACGGATCATCAATAAGCTGATGCAAGACAAGAATATGCGTCTTTTCCTTTTCTGTGCGGTCTAAATAGTGAAAAACTGCTAGTAAGAGCAGCTTAAAATGCAGCTAATGGGGATTCATCTATTTTGCCTATAAAAACCTAAAAAAACATCCAAACATATTGTATATAAATGCTGTAAGTATATGTAATGTAGTAACAGGCTAATTCATAACAACATGTATTATTTACAGTATTTTGGTCATTTTAAGCATTACCGTAACTTCTTCCGCAGTGAGCAGTTTTAGGTCCAAAGTTTTTTATTTTATATATTAATGACCTGTGTAATGTCTCAAAATCCTCAAAGCCGGTCTTATTTGCAGGTGATACAAATATAATGTTTTCTGATAGTAACTTGAATAGACTTATTGATACAATCACTTTAGAAATGAATAAAATGCAAACATGATATAAAAGAAACAAGTTGTCTCTAAATTTAAGTAAAACAAATATAATTATATTTGGAAATAAGAAGATAAATACACAAATAAAAATCATGATTGAAGGGATTAATATTGAGCAAAGTAAATTCCTTGGCGTAATAATTGCTGAAAAATTTAATTGGAAAGTACATATTAAATATGTTCATTTGAAATGATCAAGAAGCATTGGAGTGCTGGCAAAAGCACGACAAGAGCTAGAATTCCCTATAGCAAGTGTATTATTCACTCATTTATCCTTACTATACTTATTGTGCAGAAGTTTAGGGAAATAATTATAAAACCAACATATATCCCTTAACAATCTTACAAAAACGGGCACTTAGAATTATCCATAATGTGGGGTTCAAGGAGAACACCAATAGCTTATTTTTAAGGTCGAAACTGTTAAAATTTCCTGATTTGGTAGAATATTTGACATGGTTTATCATGTTTATTAACCCTTGTGTAATGTTCATATTGTTGTTACTCAGCCAGCGTTTGTGGGTCTGATGGATTGTGCATTATGATGGGCAAAATCCCACAGAAAGTGCAGTTTTCCTTGTGCTGAGACATTCTCCACTCTATAGATTATTCTCTTTGCCTTCTACTGCGCAGCGCATGTCTCCTCTACCTCGTCTGCATCGATTAGTGTATTTTTGTCAAGTTACCTCTGAGTTGGATTTATCCCAATAAGTCTGGTTTCTTATTTGTACTTTATTTTCTTTGTCAGATTCCCGGTGGCCTTTTGCTAAATAATACATATATTGTCAAATCCTAATGCCTTCTATGTTTGCACTTGGTGGTTCTACTTCCGGCGTAACCGCCAGTCGTAACATCATCATCATCACCAGTAAAGAAGTTATAGTCATTGGAGTATTAAGCAGCACTTCTATAATTCAATATGTACTTACAGTAAATGCCAATGTGCAGCATTAAATATACAATACCTCAGTGTTATTTTCAATCCACCAGATATAGGTTACTGTTCCCACTTGGCCGGGCCACAGAACTGCTGTCAGGTTCACTTCTTTATTCCGTACAGCCACAAAGGGAGCCGAGAGATGGATGTACTCCAGCTGACCTACTCAGGCACACAGATGAGTCATAAGGTAAATCCCACACAATCTAGGGACAAACTGTATCATATAAATGCTCTTAAGATATGCGGCGTTCAGTATTCTGATTGCTTGTGTGCTATTTATTATCAGTGTCATCCCTGGTCTGTGGTGGTCCCCATTAGCCACATAGAACTGATAGATCATGGACGGCAACCAGGCTTACTTTAAGCTCTGCATCAGTCATCTTGTAAACCTGAGTGGTACTCGAGAGAAAATCGATGATATGGGAAATGCTCTGTACGTAATGGTTTTGATCAAGACAGTAATATGGAGAGATAAAAGGACACGATGCAACGTTTTTTAGCAAAAAGGATAAAACAACTAAAATGTATGAACTAACTATTTCCTGATGTAGATTATTGGCCTCAGATCTGATCCGATATCCAGTCCTGATCTGATACTTTAGTTTACTTAATTAGTTAGTTTATTATTATTTCTTCAGTCAATGGTCAACAAAATAAACAAACAGTTTTACATAAACAAACAGTTGTACATTCATAAATTAAAAATGTTGCAGACCGAAAGGGTTTAGGCTGAAGTTGAACACTTATTGCGCCTCACCCTATAAACAAAGTCAAATACAAGATGAGCGTCCAATACTTGGTATTAAATTTCTGATATTGAATACTACATACACTTTTCTAATCAAATAAAGTGGTTCGTGCACAAAAACTAAACAAACTCAAAAACTGTCTCACATTTAAATCCTTTGGGTTTTGCCCTCAAAGCCTTCTTATATCCAGAGACTGACTCCCTCAGTTTGTAAACAATAACAACCACCGAAGAAAGATTTTGTAGTAATAAGAATAAGAAAAATATCGATCTAATCACTTTAGTATTGTTTATATATGGACTAGGGTTGTACGGTATATCGGTATTAGTATAGTACCGCGATACTAAAGAATCTGTGACGACCTGGGCGCATAGTGATGCGAAATGTCGTTCTCTCAGGACACAGCTTGCAGGTAAAGAATGATTTATTTAAGAAATAAATAATACTGAACAAACAAAAAAGTGCACATAGCACTTAAGGCAGAAACAAAAGGAGCTAGCGTGGGAGCTAGAAGGTAAACAGTACTAAACACTAAACAGAGCCTTTAGCGTGGGAGCTAGAAGGTTAACAGAGCAGGAAACAAAAGTCGTCATCTGTTGTGTGAAAACAAACTACGAAGCAAGACCGATTGAATGTAAAGGCAGGCTATATATAATAATGACAGTGATGATAAACAGGTGCGTGTCGGGAACCCCAGCGGCAGGTGAAAGTAATCAGTTGCTGTGGTAACCAAACTCAGAGTTGCATAAACAGGAACTATAAAGAGACCAAGACTAACAGAAAAACACAAGTGACTTGAAAACGTAAACAGAAATATGATCCTGGCAGCGGATCATAACAGAATCATATTCGGTACTATACCACCTCTGAAAAGTACGCCAACCACCCATCCCCCACGACTTTGAATATGACCAATGTATGATCCTGTAACTACTTGGTATCAGATTAATACCTACATTTGTGGTATCATCCGCAACTAATGTAAAGTATCAAACAACAGAAGAATAAGTGATTATTACATTTTAACAGAAGTGTAGATAAAACATTTTAAAAGAAAAAGTAAGCAGATATTAACAATAAATGAACAAGTAGATTAATAATTCATTTTCTACCACTTGTCCTTAATAACTTTGACAAAATATTAGAATGGTAAATGACACAATATGCTCCTGCATACGTCAGCAGCTAAATTAGGAGACTTTGTTTGCTTACTTACTACTAAAAGACAAGTTGTCTTGTATGTTCACTATTTTTTTTAAGGACAAACTTGCAATAAGAAACATATATTTAATGTACCGTAAGGTTTTTTGGTAAAATAAAGCCAATAATTCAATTTTTTATGGTCCTATTTATTTTGAAAAGTACCGAAAAGTATCGATATAATGTTGGTACCGGTACCAAAATATTGGTATCGGGACAACAGTAATATGGATACTACATGGATACTACACTAGGTATCGATAGTATTTCCTTTTCCTCTAGTGCTCCAGTGACAACGATAGCTGGAGGATATTTGGTTTATTTTCTGCCGGGACATCTCTAGCATGAACATATTTGTGAACCCATATTAAAAAGTGGTATACATCTTACATAATATGTGTAGGTGGAGTATGGCAGTCTCTGAGCCAAGGCTATTCTCCCCCACAGCAGTCACCCGGAAGATACCAGCTGTCTTGTAGATGTATTTGATCCCATCCTCAATTGAGCTTAGATTGGAATAAGTCACAGCGTGGCCGTCGCCAAAGTCCAGCGTAATGCTAGTCCGTGCCCCGTCTCCCTGTAATAAAAAAACAAAAAACAGGTGTAAGTATTTTTACTCTTGTTTTCATGTGGGTTTTTTTGCCTTTTGTTTTGGGACCCTTTGGGACTGTGTGACAAGGGGTGGAACTTTTCGTGACTTCTGCGGGGCTTTTTTGTGAACTTCTGGATCTGCCTCCCGGGAGCCTTTTGGCCATGGAGACCAGCTGCTGGGTCTCTGCCACACCAGATTCCGTTTGGAGAGACTGGAGGAGATGTGGATGAAGAGACAGGGTTGCGGAGCTGGCGCTGAGCTCCGGGACGGATGGGCTCTACAGCGTCTTGGCTGAATGAGCAGGTATCGGACACCTCGGTCTCCTTGGACGTATCCTCGCTCATCAATGCGGACTGGACACTGGCCGAGAGTTGGTGGGCGGCCGAGGGTGGGGTCGGCTTGGTGGCTTTGTTGGGTCTGCTCCTGTCTCTGGCCAAGCAGACGATGGGGTGGAACACTGCAGAGGCCACCACAGTGTATATGTTTTGTTGTTGTTTTACTTTTGTGGCTATGTGTAGAAGTGGCTGGTTGCATCAGCTCTGCTCTTTTAATGTCCTTAATGTCCTTTGATGTTTCCCTCTTACACACATGTTTATGTGTGCTATGGTTATGAGTTTTTTTTCCCCATTGGCCTCAGTCTGGACCCCCTCTCCAGGGGCACAGGATTCGATTTTTTTCCTCACCCCAACAGCGTTTACCTGTTTCTCACCTTTTTTGTAAGGGCCGCCGGAAGTTGGCAGATTCGTCAGCGATCCTGTTCTGTCTCCCTGTAATGTTTGTCTGCTCTTGAATGGGATTGTGCTGAAAATCTTAAATTCCCCTCTGGGATTATTAATTTAGATTTAGACAAGTAGCGTGACGTCACAGGAGGTAATATTCCTCACAATTTTCCTTTGTTTACAATGGAGCGAGAGAGATTTGGAGCGACAAAGCGACGATTACCCCATTAATTTGAGCGAGAATGAAAGATTTGTGGATGAGGAACGTTAGAGTGAAGAACTAGAGGCAGTGCAGGACGTATCTTTTTTCGCTCTGACCGTAACTTAGGTACAAGCTGGCTCATTGGATTCCACACTCTCTCCTTTTTCTATTGTGGATCACGGATTTGTATTTTAAACCACCTCGAATACTATATCCTCTTGAAAATGAGAGTCGAGCACGCGAAATGGACATTCAAAGTGACTTTTATCTCCACGACAATACATCGGTGACACACTTAGCTACTGAGCTAACATGATAGCATCGTTCTCAAATGCAGATAGAAACAAAATACATAAATCCCTGACTGGAAGGATAGACAGAAAATCAACAATACTATTAAACCATGTACATGTAACTACATGGTTAATAATTCTCAGCCTGGTAAGGCTTAACAATGCTGTTGCTAACGACGCTAAGGCTAATTTAGCAACTTAGCAACCGGACCTCACAGAGCTATGATAAAAAACATTAGCTCTCCACCTACGCCAGCCAGCCCTCATCTGCCCATTCATCAGCCCTCATCTGCCCATCAACAGCCGTGCTCACCTGCGTTCCAGCGATCGACGGCGCGACGAAGGACTTCATCCATGGGTTTGGCGGCTAGCATCGGCAAGGCGTCTGCTAGTCCTTGTTGTGTTGCTACAGCCAGCCGCTAATACACCGATCGATCCCACCTACAACGTTCTTTTTTGCAGCCTCTATTGTTCATTAAACAAATTGCAAAAGATTCACCAACACAGATGTCCAGAATACTGTGGAATTATGAAATGAAAACAGAGCTTGTTGTATAGGATTCTCCGGGCTCCGAATACTTCCCTTGTCCTCGTGACGTCACACGCATACGTCAGCATAATAAAACGGTTTTAACCGGAAGTGTGGCTGGAAATTTAAAATTGCACTTTATAAGTTAACCCTGCCGTATTGGCATGTGTTGCAATGTTAAGATTTCATCATTAATATATAAACTATCAGACTGCGTGGTCGGTAGTAGTGGGTTTCAGTAGGCCTTTAATATGCCCGGAACAACTCACGTAAGGAGGAACCTGATAAAGAAGCACAGGCCACCTTAACTTGTTCCTCCTAATATAGAGAAGCATCGTCTCTACTCTGAGTTCCACTCTTTAAAGGGTTACTCAGCCACTTTGCGACACAAACAAACATTAGCCGCTTGACTTTTGTCCTTTTGTAAACATGAGTGAGGGGAAGAATTGAGATCGACCGGCAAATTGAGAGCTTTGCATTCTGGCCCAGCTCTCTCCTCGCCCTGACAGTCCAATAAATCAAGCACATTATTGCAGACGTTGCACCAATCCACCCGTCAATCTCAAAATCCATATTTCTATCATCTGCTATGTGAACAACAGCCTGAGATATTTGAGCCCCTCTAACTGAAGCAGGATATTATTCTCCAATTGGAAGAGTGCAAGCCACCATTTTCTGACTGAAAACCATGGATTTAAAGGTGGTGACTGACATCCCCAAAATGTCAGGGAGGGCTGACATGTAAAATAAAACATTAAAACAATGATAACACTGTGTTATAAACAGGCATTTTGGATAGCAGCATCGCACTAATAAAATACCAGGACATATTGTAGCTGTAGCTCAACTTAAGACCTAACTTTCATCTTAATAATTACAATATTTTCTTTATTACAAGACCTATACATGTCACAACGTTGGGTAATCTTGTCAATATTCAGTATTCAATGAGAACAGAGTGAGCTATTTAAAAATGGGGTATCACCTTGGGCTTGTATCTGTCACGCTTGGTGATACTCTAAGGCAGGGGTCACCAACCTTTTTGAAACCAAGAGCTACTTCTTGGGTACTGATTAATGCGAAGGGCTACCAGTTTGATACACACTTAAATAAATTGCCAGAAATAGCCAATTTGCTCAATTTACCTTTAACTCTATGTTATTATTAATAATTAATGATATTTACACTTAATTGAACGGTTTAAAAGAGGAGAAAACATGAAAAAAATGACAATTAAATTTTGAAATATAGTTTATCTTCAATTTCGTCTCTTTAAAATTCAAAATTCAACCGAAAAAAAGAAGAGAAAAACTTAAAAAAAGAATTTATGGAACATTATTAGTAATTTTTCCTGATTAAGATAATTTTAGAATTTTGATTAAATAGGTTAAAATCCAATCTAAACTTTGTTAGAATATATAACAAATTGGACCAAGCTATATTTCTAACAAAGACAAATCATTATTTCTTCTAGATTTTCCAGAACAAAAATTTTAAAGGAAATTCAAAAGACTTTAAATTTGATTCTAAAGATTTTCTAGATTTGCCAGAATATTTTTTTTGAATTTTAATCATAATAAGTTTGAAGAAATATTTCCCAAATATTCTTCGTTGAAAAAACAGAAGCTAAAATGAAGAATTCATTTAAAATGTATTTATTATTCTTTACAATAAAAAAAATAATAATACTTGAACATTGATTGAAATTGTCAGGAAAGAAGAGGAAGGAATTTAAAAGGTAAAAAGGTATATGTGTTTAAAAATCCTAAAATCATTTTTAAGGTTTTATTTTTTCTCTAAAATTGTCTTTCTCAAAGTTATAAGAAGCAAAGTAAAACAATTAATTAATTTATTTAAACAAGTGAAGACCAAGTCTTTAAAATATTTTCTTGGATTTTCAAATTCTATTTGAGTTTTGTCTCTCTTAGAATTAAAAATGTCGGGCAAAGCGAGACCAGCTTGCTAGTAAATAAATACAATTTAAAAAATAGAGGCAGCTCACTGGTAAGTGCTGCTATTTGAGCTATTTTTAGAAC
This sequence comes from Entelurus aequoreus, assembly GCF_033978785.1. Taxonomy (NCBI): domain Eukaryota; kingdom Metazoa; phylum Chordata; class Actinopteri; order Syngnathiformes; family Syngnathidae; genus Entelurus; species Entelurus aequoreus. Next base: position 40,093,519 of record NC_084748.1, on the reverse strand, counting down.
AGGCCGACGGGCTACTCATCTGGTCCTTACGGGCTACCTGGTGCCCGCGGGCACCGCGTTGGTGACCCCTGCTCTAAGGCTAGTGGATCCCAAAAATGCAAAATACAGGCGGGAGTAGAACAAAAAGTGTCTTAAGTGCTCAAGGCAGGGAGAAGGAGCAACACTAAAGTAGATAACAAAAAACTATGGTGCATAAAAAAAGAACAAAATATTGCACCGCAAAAAATACAGCAAAAGGTAACATATGATAAACAAGAACAGCGTAGCTACCTGAGCCGGGAGGAAGACTATACAGGGCAGGAAGGCAGAAGGTTAGAGATGTCCGATAATATCGGACTGCCGATATTATCGGCTGATAAATACTTAAAAATGTAATATCGGAAATGATCGGTATCGGTTTCAAAATGATCGGTATCGGTTTTAAAAAGTAACATGTATGACTTTTTAAAACGATGCTGTGTACACGGACGTAGGGAGAAGTACAGAGCGCCAATAAACCTTAAAGGCACTGCCTTTGCGTGCCGGCCCAATCACATAATATTAAGATTAAAATTAAAGATTAAAGTACCAATGATTGTCACACACACATGTGGTGAAATTCGTCCCCTGCATTTGACCCATCCCCTTGGGGAGCAGTGGGCAGCAGCGGTGCCGCGCCCGGAATCATTTTGGTGATTTAACCCCCAACTCCAACCCTTGATGCTGAGTGCCAAGCAGGGAGGGAAACGGGTCCCATTTTTATAGTCTTACTACAGCTTTTCACACACATAAGTGAATGCAAGGCATACTTGGTCAACAGCAATACAGGTCACACTGAGGGTGACCGTATAAACAACTTTAACACTGTTACTAATATGCGCCACACTGTGAACCCACACCAAACAAGAATGACAAACACATTTCGGGAGAACATCCGCACCGTAACACAACATAAAAAATACCCAGAACCCCTTGCAGCACTAACTCTTCCGGGACGCTACAATATACACCCCCTGCTACCCCCTACACCCCCGGCCCCCAACCCCGCCCACCTCAACCTCCTCATGCTCTCTCAAGGAGAGCATGTCCCAAATTCCAAGCTGCTGTTTTGAGGCATGTTAAAAAAAAGAATGCACTTTGTGACTTCAATAATAAATATGGCAGTGCCATGTTGGCATTTTTTTCCATAACTTGAGTTGATTTCTTTTGGAAAACCTTGTTACATTGTTTAATGCATCCAGCGGGGCATCACAACAAAATTAGGCATAATAATGTGTTAATTCCACGGCTGTATATATCGGTATCGGTTGATATCGGAATCGGTAATTAAGAGTTGGACAATATCGGAATAACGGATATCGGCAAAAAAGCCGATATCCATGCTTACATCACACTCAAAGCGCACGCCTAAATTTTCCGCATTCCTTTTGGTAAACGCCGGAGTGAGAAGAGGTTTTAAAATAATTACCGCATGCACGGCCATCCCTCTGGTTTCCGGTAAACGCCGGAGTGACAGGAGGTTTTAAATTAATCAGCGCCCCTGCGGCTATTCAAGGAGATACGGTATATTGAGTAAAACATACCTGAAACTAGAATATCAACTGTTGCAAAGTTGTGTCATCAACACTCACAAGTATTAAACTATGTTTTTAAAGTAATAATTTCTTACTTCAAGCATGAAAAAAAAAATCATGATGCCGAGTGCATATCATTATGTCAAGATAATGGCACTAACATTTACTTAATTTAAAAATATTTTTCAACATATTGAGCAAAAAGGTCTAATTTCTTTTTTATACCAAGAAAAGTGCTCTTGTTATTAGTGAGAATATTCTTATTGTAATGTGGGTTCATTGAGGTTAGCTAAATTTACTTGTTTTGGAAAGTCTTGACAAGCCGAATGTTCTTGTTCTATTGGCAGATAATTTTGCTTAGTTCAAATAAAATACCCCTAATTTTTTTATTTTTTTTAATTGTTTTTGAACACTGACTTTTTGCAGCGTAGTCTTGTCATATTTACAAAGCACTTGTTGTTTTTTGTTCCAGCGCTTCACTTTCAGCTAGCTAGCAGCTGAGCTAGCCCCGCCCCAAAGCCCTCCTTTCCGAAGACAGCAAAAACTTGACTCTGTGAAAGTAATAACTTAACTTTGAAAAACCATGTTGAAAAAGTAGCTAACATCGTTAAATTTAACTTGGCAAAGGCCATACTTGGCGGTAGAGTCTGCAAAAGCTTATATGTATACTGTGAAATTTAGTATCAGATTAATGTCTCCCAGAGCGTTATTAGTAATGAGTTCATTACCTTTAGATGTCACAATATTGATTGTACAATTGTGAAAACAATAAAAAATAAGTTTACTTTGTCTTGATGAACTGCAGCCTTTATTCATTTACAGTCGCGATCAAAAGTTTACATACACTTGTAAAGAACATAATGTCATGGCTGTCTTGAGTTTCCAATCATTTCTACAAATCTTATTTTTTTGTGATAGAGTGATTGGAGCACATACTTGTTGGTCAGAAAAAACATTCATGAAGTTTGGTTCTTTTATGAATTTATTATGGGTCTACTGAAAATGTGACCAAATCTGCCGGGTCAAAAGTATACATACAGCAACGTTAATATTTGGTAACATGTCCTTTGGCAAGTTTCACTGCAATAAGGTGCTTTTGGTAGCCATCCACAAGCTTCTGGTGGAATTTTTCACCACCCCTCTTGACAAAATTAGTGCAGTTCAGCTAAATGTGTTGGTTTTCTGACATGGACTTGTTTCTTCAGCATTGTCCACATGTTTAAGTCAGGACTTTGGGAAGGTCATTCTAAAACCTTAATTCTAGCCTGATTTAGCCATTAATTTACTACTTTTGATGTGTGTTTGGGGTCATTGTCCTGTTGGAACACCCAACTGTGCCCAAGACCCAACCTCTGGGCTGATGATTGTTGGTTGTCCTGAAGAATTTGTTAGGTAATCCTCCTTTTTCATTGTCCCATTTAAAGCACCAGTTCCATTGACAGCAAAACAGGCCCAGAGCATAATACTACCACCACCATGCTTGACGGTAGGAATGGTGTTCCTGGGATTAAAGGCCTCATCTTTTCTCCTCCAAACATATTGCTGGGTATTGTGGCCAAACAGCTCAATTTTTGTTTCATCTGACCACAGAACTTTCCTCCAGAAGGTCTTATCTTTGTCCATGTGATTTGAGGTGAAACAAAAATTGAGGTGTTTGACCACAATACCCAGCAATACGTTTGGAGGAGAAAAGCTGAGGCCTTTAATCCCAGGAACACCAATTCCTACCGTCAAGCATGGTGGGGGTAGTAGTATGCTCTGCTCTGTTCCTATCTTCACAATAAAAGCGCTGCTTCATCCTGCCTGCGCTAACAAAATAAGAGTCTCAGAAAGCTGCCGTGCAAAAGCTAGCAAGTTACATGAGTTTGCCGCCAATGTATTTCTTGTAAAGTGTATAAAAACAAGTATGGAAGCTGGACAAATAAGATGCAAAAAACCAACCACTTTCATGTAGTATTGGACAGAAAGGAGGACTTTTTGTTCTCCTCCATTTGAAAATGCGGACGTTATCAGCACTACCGTCTGATTCCAATCAATGCAAGTCATGAGAATCAGGTAATACACCAAGAAAGAAAGGAATCTATATGTGTTAAACATGCTTATAATATCATTAAACACCTTTAACTTCTTACCAAAAACGTCTCTTTCATAAATAGATAAATATAAATTATACATATGAATGAGGTAGAGCCTCTCGACTTGGTCAATTGAAAAGTAGCTCGTCTGCAGAAAAATTGTTGGCACCCCTGGCCTAGACACATCTGATTGATAAAACTTCACAAATGTGTGAGGTGTAGCCCAGCTCGCTGCCGCACAGATGTCCTGTATATAAAACCTTCTGAACGATCTTGTCCACACCACTCGTGGAATGCACTCTTAAAGGCCTACTGAGATGATTTTTTTTTATTTAAACGGGAATAGCAGATCCATTCTATGTGTCATACTTGATCATTTTGCGATATTGCCATATTTTTGCTGAAAGGATTTAATAGAGAAAATCGACGATAAAGTTCGCAACTTTTGCTCGCTGATAAAAAAAAGCCTTGCCTGTACCGGAAGTAGCGTGACGTCACAGGAGCTAGTATTCCTCACAATTCCCCGTTGTTTACAATGGAGCGAGAGAGATTCGGACCGAGAAAGTGATGATTACCCCATTAATTTGAGCGAGGATGGAAGATTCGTAGATGAGGAACGTTACAGTGAAGGACTTGAGAAACAGTGATGGACGTATCTTTTTTCGCTCTGACCGTAACTTAGGTACAAGCTGGCTCATTGGATTCCACACTCTCCTTTTTTTATTGTGGATCACGGATTTGTATTTTAAACCACCTCGGATACTATATCCTCTTGAAAATGAGAGTCGAGAACGCAAAATGGACATTCAGTGCCTTTTATCTCCACGACAATACATCGGCGAAATGCTTTAGCTACGAGCTAACGTGATAGCATCGTGCTTTAACTGCATATAGAAACAAAAAAATAAAGGATAGAAGGAAGGATAGATAGAAAATCAACAATACTATTAAACCGTGGACATGTAAATACACGGTTAATGCTTTCCAGGCTGGCGAAGGTTAACAATGCTGTGCTAACGACGCCATTGAAGCTAACTTAGCAACTTAGCAACGGGACCTCACAGAGCTATGCTAAAAACATTAGCTCTCCACCTACGCCAGCCAGCCCTCATCTACTCATCAACACCCGTGCTCACCTGCGTTCCAGCGATCGGCAGAAGGACGAAGGACTTCACCCGATGCGTTTGGCGGCCCGGAGACATAGGAAGTCAAGGTGAGGTCGGCGGCTAGCGCGGCTAGCGCGGCTAGCGCGGCTAGCGCTCCAACAAAGTCCTCCTGGTTGTGTTGCTGTAGTCCGCTGCTAATACACCGATCCCACCTACAACTGTCTTCTTTGCAGCCTTCATTGTTCATTAAACAAATTGCAAAAGATGTCCAAAATACTGTGGAATTATGAAATGAAAACAGAGCTTTTTGTATAGGATTCTACGGGTACCATAACTTCTGTTACTCTGACTTCGTCACGCGCATACGTCATCATACCGCGACGTTTCAGCCGGATATTTCCCGGGAAGTTTTAAAAGTCACTTTATAAGTTAACCCGGCCGTATTGGCATGTGTTGCAATGTTAAGATTTCATCATTGATATATAAACTATCAGACTGCGTGGTCGGTAGTAGTAGGTTTCAGTAGGCCTTTAAACCTGGAGGGGTTTTCACCCCCTTACAATTATAGGCCAGGAAAATGGCCTCCAAAATCCAGTGAGAAAGTGGCTTTCCTCTTTGAGCCATGACACCCATAGGTGATCCACTCTTCTGAGCTTGTTCTTGTAACATACTCCAGCAACACCCCTCATAGGGCACAACGAGTTAAGGCTGTGCTCTTCCATTTTTACAAATGGAGGAGAATGAAAGGCCGTCTACTCCCCAGTGGAACACCTATAAGATAAATACACCACCTTAGGCACAAAAGCGGAGTTAGGCTGCATGCAGACCCTTGTCAGCTTTGAGGCAAATTGTAAACAAGCTTTGCTAATACGAGAAAGGAAGCCGATCACTCACACACTTTGCTGTAGTCAAAGCTAAGAGCAGCACTGTCTTCAAAGAGACAAATGTCAATTCCATAGCATCAATTGGCTCGAATGGATGATGTGAAGGCGCCTCCATCAATGCGGACAGATCCCATGGGGGAAACAAGGGCAAAGAAATTGGGAGTTTACGATGTGCCCCTTTCATAAAACGACATACCCAAGGGTGCTGCCCAACCGGCTTATGACGAATGCCCGCATGGCAAGCAGAGATGGCTGCTAAGTATATCTTGATTGGGGAAAAAGTCTTACCTCTTTCCACTAAATCATGCAGGAAACATAACAGGTCCACCACTGAGCACTAAAAGAAAATGATGTTCCTAGAAGTACACAGTTCTTCAAAAACACGCCACTTGCTTTTATACAAGGAAAGTGTGAAAGTGGCTCTTGCACTCTGAATAGTGTCAATAACATGATCAGGCAAACTTGCAGTAGTTAAATTCTACATGCCACACGGGCCAGGTCTAAAGGGCTACCCCCGATGGTGGTAGATTTCCCCTCTCGCCTGAGAAAGGAAATCTCTGCGAGCAGGAAGAGGCCAGGGTTCCCTGTCCAGAAGTTACACAGTCTCGGCAAGCCACGGTTTGTATGGCCATCAGGGTGCGACCGAATCAGTGACTGGTCCCTTGCTTGGGGAGCGCATACAGCAGCACATCTGGCCAGGGATGGGCGAGCGTGTTCATCCCTATTGATTCATCCGTGTCCAACAGGGAGAAGAACAGAAGACATTTTGCGTTCGCCTCAGAGGCAAAGAGATCTGTACCAGCTGTATCTGCACCATATATGTTTTTCCTCCACCACCTGTGGATGCAGAAACCATTCCCTGTACAGAGGGACTGCACCAGCCTGTGTGAGCGTAGCAGGAGTGCCCCCCCTGGCAATTGATATATCCACCACAGTCGTGTTGTCGTTTTTTACCAAGACATGCCGATCTCTCAGATACAGAAGGAAACGGGGTAGAGCCAGAAAAACAGCCTAAAGCTCCAAAACATGTACCGTAATTTCCGGACTATAAGCCGCTACTTTTTCCCCTCGTTCTGGTCCCTGCGGCTTATACAACGGTGCGGCTTATTTACGGCCTGTTCTTCTCAGACACCGACGAAGAGGATTTTGGTGGTTTTAGTACGCAGGAGGAAGACGATGACACAATGATCAAAGACTGACTTTTCATATACCGGTAGGCTGGTTATTTTGATAACGTACAGGCGAGCACTTTGTATTACTTTGCACCGTTGTATTATTTGTATTCTGCACGAATGCTGTTCGCCATGTCAAAGATGTGAAAGTTTGATTGAATGATTGAAAGATTTATTGTTAATAAATGGGACGCTTTGCGTTCCCAAACAGTCATCTCTGTCCCGACAATCCCCTCCGTGGTAGCAGGAACCACTATATATTACGGTAATTACACATCAAAACCCTGCGGCTTATAGTCGGGTGCGGCTTATATATGGAGCAATCTGTATTTTCCCCTAAATTTAGCTGGTGCGGCTTATAGTCAGGTGCGGCTTATAGTCCGGAAATTACGGTATATATATATGCTGTCACCGCCCCCACCGTGATGTGGACACAGACGCAGTTCTGCAAGCCGAGCACTGAAAATCCCTCATCATCATAAGCGAGCATATCAAGTAAACGTCTAAGTATGAGAATAGTCTGACTCGTCTGCTGCGTAATGGCCGCAGGAACACCTCTACACTCTTGCTGAACAGCCTCATGGCTAACGACAGCCAATTGTAATAGTTTGATACTCGTAAGCTGTGCCTTGGGCTTGACTCTCAGATACTTTAGGTATTTTGGGGTAAACCGCAATGTGGAAGAATGTGTGACAGGTCGGATGTTATGAACCAATCGCCCATCTGAATGGAACAGCATAGCACTTTGTGTGTCAACATTCTGAAACGGTACCTTTGTAAGGGTTTGTTTAACCAGAACGGGCAGAAGGGATTCTCTTTCTTTTTTTGGAACAAGAAAGTAGCCGTAGTAGAAGCCCTGATGCATGCCCTCTTGCAGAATGGCTCTGATTGCTTGTTTGCTCAACAGGGATGTCATTTCGGCTTGTATAACATGTGCCAACCCCTCTTGTACTCCTGAAGTTAACACGCCATTAAAGGCCTACTGAAATGATTTTTTTTTATTTAAACGGGGATAGCAGATCCATTCTATGTGTCATACTTGATCATTTCGCGATATTGCCATATTTTTGCTGAAAGGATTTAGTAGAGAACATCGACGATAAAGTTCGCAACTTTTGATCGCTGATAAAAAAAAGCCTTGCCTGTACCGGAAGTAGCGTGACGTCACAGGTTGAAAGGCTCCTCACATTTCCCCATTGTTTACACCAGCAGCGAGAGAGATTCGGACCGAGAAAGCGACGATTACTCCATTAATTTGAGCCAGGATGAAAGATTCGTGGATGAGGAACGTGAGAGTGAAGGACTAGAGTGCAGTGCAGGACGTATCTTTTTTCGCTCTGACCGTAACTTAGGTACAAGGGTTCATTGGATTCCACACTTTCTCCTTTTTCTATTGTGGATCACGGATTTGTATTTTAAACCTATATCCTCTTGAAAATGAGAGTCTAGAACGCAAAATGGACATTCACAGTGACTTTTATCTCCACGACAATACATCGGCGAAGAACTTTAGCTACGGAGCTAACGTGATAGCATTGTGCTTAAATGCAGATAGAAACAAAATAAATAAACCCCTGACTGGAAGGATAGACAGAAAATCAACAATACCATTAAACCATGGACATGTAAATACACGGTTAATGCTTTCCAGCTTGGCGAAGCTTAACAATGCTGTTGCTAATGACACCATTGAAGCTAACTTAGCAACGGGACCTCACAGAGCTATGATAAAAACATTAGCGCTCCACCTACGCCAGCCAGCCCTCATCTGCTCATCAACACCCGTGCTCACCTGCGTTCCAGCGATCGACGGAAGGACGAAGGACTTCACCCGATCATCCGTGCGGTCGGCGGCTAGCGTCGGATAGCGCGTCTGCTATCCAAGTCAAAGTCCTGGTTGTGTTGCTACAGCCAGCCGCTAATACACCGATCCCACCTACAACTTTCTTCTTTGCAGTGTTCATTGTTCATTAAACAAATTGCAAAACATTCACCAACACAGATGTCCAGAATACTGTGGAATTTTGAGATGAAAACAGAGCTTTTTTGTGTTGGATTCAATGGTGTCCGAATACTTCCGTTTAACTATTGACGTCACGCGCATACGTCATCATACATAGACGTTTTCAACCGGAAGCTTAGCGGGAAATTTAAAATTGCCCTTTATAAGTTAACCCGGCCGTATTGGCATGTGTTGCAATGTTAAGATTTCATCATTGATGTATAAACTATCAGACTGCGTGGTCGGTAGTAGTGGGTTTCAGTAGGCCTTTAAAAGCGGGTGGTTTCTGTAGCCGAATGTAATAGTTGCCAGGACCCACGGATGTATTGTGCATGCACGCCATTGCCATGCTCGCGCAAACTAAAACTCGTGCAGGGGCCTCATGTACCTGTACATACCCCCACTGTGAAGACACTGACCAAGACTGAACACAACATTGTGCCACTGGTGAGGTGTGAGCCCCCCCTTGTGGCTCAGCAAGACCATGACACTTTGTTTTTTGTTTTTAATTGCAAATCTCCCTCAGCTCTTGGCCTGGCTGCTGTTGCACAAACTTTATTATTTTTAACAAGGGTGATAGTACTTGGTGACACTGAATGAACTGTGGCTCTGAAACCTCCATTTCTCTGACATGAGGAGAAGGCAGCAGTTGGAGATCACCTTGGAAAACGAGTCCGGCCTGAAGCTACAAAATACGAGTTTTGGCCACACCTAGGATGGCCGCTTCTTTTTTGCCTCCCCAAGGAGAGAGGCGCGGACTGTAGTTGCTGCCTCTGCAAAAGAGTGTTTGTCACGAGGCCTCCAATTCTAAGTATGAAGCCAGTCCTATGACAATGATCCAACAAGGCGCCAGTGTCCGTGGCAAGCAGAGGTCAAAGACTTCACCCCCTTGCTTCCAAGTCGCGCTGGCCTCCTTCAATTTTACCAAGGATGGACTAAAGAGACCATTTGAGTGGTCAAACGTCGCGTCCATGACTTCCATCTTTTGTGCCTCAAGAAGGCCTGAAAGGTTCGACCATAAGGCCCTCTCAGCTGTAACAGCGAGTCCCATCACATGGCCACAGCCTTGTACTGCACCACGAGTGGGACCACCATCACTACTCAATTGACGCTGCCATTTGCATCCTTAGCTGCCAGGTCCACCTTGTGGAGGTCCGGAAAGATTGGAGGTATGTCCGAGAGATCATCATTCATTATGTCCACGGAGCTTTTAGGAGCATAGGGGGGCTGTGGTTTTAAAGAACCACTCGAATGAGAGGCCAAACGTCTACTAAGACAAACTGAAGCACCTTCTATAAAAGTGACATGCTTACAGTGTTTTTAACTGTGTAAAAGGTATATATATCCATCCATCCATTTTCTACCGCTTGTCCCTTTTGGGGTCACGGTGCAGAAGGCGGTGTACACCTGAACAAGTCGCCACCTCATTGCACGGCCAACACAGATAGACAGACAACATTCACACTCGCATTCACACACTAGGGCCAATTTAGTGTTGCCAATCAACCTATCCCCAGGTGCATGTTTTTGGAGGCGGGAGGAAGCCGGAGGGAACCCACACAGTCATGGGGAGAACATGCAAACTCCACACAGAAAGATCCCGAGCCCGGGATTTAACTCAGGACCTCCTTACTGTGAGGCACATGCACTAACCCCTGTTCCACCGTGTTGCTCAAAGTATATATATATATACTGTATATATATATATATATATATATATATATATATATATATATACACTACCGTTCAAAAGTTTGGGGTCACCCAAAAAATTTTGTGGAATAGCCTTCATTTCTAAAAACAAGAATAGACTGTCAAGTTTCAGATGAAAGTTCTCTTTTTCTGGCCATTTTGAGCGTTTAATTGACCCCACAAATGTGATGCTCCAGAAACTCAATCTGCTCAAAGGAAAGTCCGTTTTG